>NW_027043422.1:0-107139 GCF_036013475.1 Columba livia
GCTTTCTTTCCCCTTTCTTTGGGCTTTCTTTCCCCTTTCTTTTGGCTTTCCTTGGGCTTTCTTTGGGCTTTCTTTGTGCTTTCTTTCCCCTTTCTTTCCATTTTCTTTGGGCTTTCTTTGGGCTTTCTTTGGGCTTTCTCTGGCCTTTCTTTCCCCTTTCTTTGGGCTTTCTTTCCCCTTTCTTTGGGCTTTCTTTCCCCTTTCTTTGGGCTTTCCTTGAGCTTTCTTTCCCCTTTCTTTGGGCTTTCTTTCCCCTTTCTTTGGGCTTTCTTTGGGGTGTCTTTCCCCTTTCTTTGGGCTTTCTTTCCATTTCTTTGGACTTTCTTTCCCCTTTCTCTGGGCTTTCTTTCCCCTTTCTTTGGGCTTTCTTTCCCCTTTCTTTGGGCTTTCTTTCCCCTTTCTTTGGGCTTTCTTTCCCCTTTCTTTGGGCTTTCTTTGAGCTTTCTTTCCCCTTTCTTTGTTCTTTCTTTCCCCTTTCTTTGGGCTTTCTTTGGGCTGTCTTTCCCCTTTCTTTGGGCTTTCTTTCCCCTTTCTTTGGGCTTTCTTTCCCCTTTCTTTGGGCTTTCTTTCCCCTTTCTTTCCCCTTCCTTTGGGCTTTCTCTGGGCTTTCTTTCCCCTTTCTTTGGGCTTTCTTCCTCCCCCCTTTCTTTGGGCTTTATTTCCCCTTTTTTTGGGCTTTCTTTCCCCTTTCCTTGGGCTTTCTTTCCCCTTTCTTTGGGCTTTCTTTCCCCTTTCTTTGGGGTTTCTTTGGGCTTTCTTTCCCCTTTCTTTGGGGTTTCTTTGGGCTTTCTTTCCCCCTTTCTTTGGGCTTTCTTTGGGCTTTCTTTACCCTTTCTTTCCCCTTTCTTTTGGCTTTCTTTCCCCTTTCTTTCCCCTTTCTTTGGGCTTTCTTTCCCCTTTCTTTGGGCTTTCTTTCCCCTTTCTTTGGGCTTTCTTTTCCCTTTCTTTCCCCTTTCCTTGGGCTCTCTTTTTTGCTTTCTTTCCCCTTTCTTTGGGCTTTCTTTCCCCTTTCTTTCCCCTTTATTTGGGCTTTCTTTGGGCTTTCTTTGGGCTTTCTTTGGTCTTTCTTTCCCCTTTCTTTGGGCTTTCTTTCCCCTTTCTGTGAGCTTTCTTTGGGCTTTCTTTGGGATTTCTTTGGGCTTTCTTTCCCCTTTCTTTGGGCTTTCTTTCCCCTTTCTTTGGGCTTTCCTTGGCTTTCTTTGTGCTTTCTTTGGGCTTTCTTTCCCCTTTCTTTCCGCTTTCTTTGGGCTTTCTTTGGGCTTTCTTTGGGCTTTCTTTCCCCTTTCTTTGGGCTTTCTTTCCCCTTTTTTTGGCTTTCTTTCCCTTTCTTTGGGCTTTCTTTCCCCTTTCTTTGGGCTGTCATTCCCCTTTCTTTGGGCTTTCTTTCCCCTTTCTTTGAGCTTTCTTTGGGCTTTCTTTGGGCTTTCTTTCCCCTTTCTTTCCCCTTTCTTTGGGCTTTCTTTCCCCTTTCTTTCCCCTTTCTTTGGGCTTTCTTTGGGCTTTCTTTGGGCTTTCTTTGCGCTTTCTTAGGGCTGTCATTCCCCTTTCTTTGGGCTTTCTTTCCCCTTTCTTTGGGCTTTCTTTCCCCTTTCTTTGGGCTTTCTTTGCACTTTCTTTCCCCTTTCTTTGGGCTTTCTTTGGGCTTTCTTTCCCCTTTCTTTGGGCTTTCTTTCCCCTGTCTTTCCCCTTTCTTTGTGCTTTCTTTGGGCTTTCTTTGGGCTTTCTTTCCCCTTTCTTTGGGCTTTCTTTCCCCTTTCTGTGGGCTTTCTTTGGACTTTCTTTGGGCTTTCTTTGGGCTTTATTTCCCCTTTCTTTGTGCTTTCTTTCCCCTTTCTTTCCATTTTCTTTGGGCTTTCTTTGGGCTTTCTTTGGGCTTTTTTTCCCCTTTCTTTGGGCTTTCTTTCCCATTTCTTTGGGCTTTCTTTGGGCTTTCTTTGGGCTTTCTTTCCCCTTTCTTTGGGCTTTCTTTCCCCTTTCTTTGGGCTGTCTTTCCCCTTTCTTTGGGCTTTCTTTCCCCTTTCTTTGGGCTTTCCTTGGCTTTCTTTGGGCTTTCTTTCCCCTTTCTTTGGGCTTTCCTTGGGCTTTCCTTGGGCTTTCTTTGGGCTTTCTTTCCCATTTCTTTCCACTTTCTTTGGGCTTTCTTTGGGCTTTCTTTGCCTTTCTTTCCCCTTTCTTTGGGCTTTCTTTCCCCTTTCTTTCCCCTTTCTTTGGGCTTTCTTTGGGCTTTCTTTGGGCTTTCTTTGGGCTTTCTCTGGGCTTTCTTTCCCCTTTCTTTGGGCTTTCTTTCCCCTTTCTTTGGGCTTTCTTTCCCCTTTCTTTGGGCTTTCTTTCCCCTTTCTTTGGGCTTTCTCTCCACTTTCTTTGGGCTTTCTTTCCCCTTTCTGTGGGCTTTCTTTGGACTTTCTTTGGGCTTTCTTTGGGATTTCTTTCCCCTTTCTTTGGGCTTTCTTTCCCCTTTCTTTTGGCTTTCCTTGGGCTTTCTTTGGGCTTTCTTTGTGCTTTCTTTCCCCTTTCTTTCCATTTTCTTTGGGCTTTCTTTGGGCTTTCTTTGGGCTTTCTTTCCCCTTTCTTTGGGCTTTCTTTCCCCTTTCTTTGGGCTTTCTTTGGGCTTTCTTTCCCCTTTCTTTGGGCTTTCTTTCCCCTTTCTTTGGGCTTTCCTTGGGCTTTCTTTGGGCTTTCTTTCCCCTTTCTGTCCAATTTCTTTGGGCTTTCTTTGGGCTTTCTTTGGGCTTTCTTTCCCCTTTCTTTGGGCTTTCTTTCCCCTTTCTTTTGGCTTTCCTTGGGCTTTCTTTGGGCTTTCTTTGTGCTTTCTTTCCCCTTTCTTTCCATTTTCTTTGGGCTTTCTTTGGGCTTTCTTGGGCTTTCTTTGGGCTTTCTTTCCCCTTTCTTTGGGCTTTCTTTCCCCTTTCTTTGGGCTTTCTTTCCCCTTTCTTTGGGCTTTCCTTGAGCTTTCTTTCCCCTTTCTTTGGGCTTTCTTTCCCCTTTCTTTGGGCTTTCTTTGGGGTGTCTTTCCCCTTTCTTTGGGCTTTCTTTCCCATTTCTTTGGACTTTCTTTCCCCTTTCTCTGGGCTTTCTTTCCCCTTTCTTTGGGCTTTCTTTCCCCTTTCTTTGGGCTTTCTTTCCCCTTTCTTTGGGCTTTCTTTCCCCTTTCTTTGGGCTTTCTTTGAGCTTTCTTTCCCCTTTCTTTGGGCTTTCTTTCCCCTTTCTTTGGGCTTTCTTTGGGCTGTCTTTCCCCTTTCTTTGGGCTTTCTTTCCCCTTTCTTTGGGCTTTCTTTCCCCTTTCTTTGGGCTTTCTTTCCCCTTTCTTTCCCCTTCCTTTGGGCTTTCTCTGGGCTTTCTTTCCCCTTTCTTTGGGCTTTCTTTCCCCTTTCTTTGGGCTTTATTTCCCCTTTTTTTGGGCTTTCTTTCCCCTTTCCTTGGGCTTTCTTTCCCCTTTCTTTGGGCTTTCTTTCCCCTTTCTTTGGGGTTTCTTTGGGCTTTCTTTCCCCTTTCTTTGGGGTTTCTTTGGGCTTTCTTTCCCCTTTCTTTGGGCTTTCTTTGGGCTTTCTTTACCCTTCTTTCCCCTTTCTTTTGGCTTTCTTTCCCCTTTCTTTCCCCTTTCTTTGGGCTTTCTTTCCCCTTTCTTTGGGCTTTCTTTCCCTTTCTTTGGGCTTTCTTTTCCTTTCTTTCCCCTTTCCTTGGGCTCTCTTTTTTGCTTTCTTTCCCCTTTCTTTGGGCTTTCTTTCCCCTTTCTTTCCCCTTTATTTGGGCTTTCTTTGGACTTTCTTTGGGCTTTCTTTGGTCTTTCTTTCCCCTTTCTTTGGGCTTTCTTTCCCCTTTCTGTGAGCTTTCTTTGGGCTTTCTTTGGGATTTCTTTGGGCTTTCTTTCCCCTTTCTTTGGGCTTTCTTTCCCCTTTCTTTGGGCTTTCCTTGGGCTTTCTTTGTGCTTTCTTTGGGCTTTCTTTCCCCTTTCTTTCCGCTTTCTTTGGGCTTTCTTTGGGCTTTCTTTGGGCTTTCTTTCCCCTTTCTTTGGGCTTTCTTTCCCCTTTTTTTGGGCTTTCTTTCCCCTTTCTTTGGGCTTTCTTTCCCCCTTTCTTTGGGCTGTCATTCCCCTTTCTTTGGGCTTTCTTTCCCCTTTCTTTGAGCTTTCTTTGGGCTTTCTTTGGGCTTTCTTTCCCCTTTCTTTCCCCTTTCTTTGGGCTTTCTTTCCCCTTTCTTTCCCCTTTCTTTGGGCTTTCTTTGGGCTTTCTTGGGCTTTCTTTGCGCTTTCTTAGGGCTGTCATTCCCCTTTCTTTGGGCTTTCTTTCCCCTTTCTTTGGGCTTTCTTTCCCCTTTCTTTGGTATTTCTTTGCACTTTCTTTCCCCTTTCTTTGGGCTTTCTTTGGGCTTTCTTTCCCCTTTCTTTGGGCTTTCTTTCCCCTGTCTTTCCCCTTTCTTTGTGCTTTCTTTGGGCTTTCTTTGGGCTTTCTTTCCCCTTTCTTTGGGCTTTCTTTCCCCTTTCTGTGGGCTTTCTTTGGACTTTATTTGGGCTTTCTTTGGGCTTTATTTCCCCTTTCTTTGTGCTTTCTTTCCCCTTTCTTTCCATTTTCTTTGGCTTTCTTTGGGCTTTCTTTGGGCTTTTTTTCCCCTTTCTTTGGGCTTTCTTTCCCATTTCTTTGGGCTTTCTTGGGCTTTCTTTGGGCTTTCTTTCCCCTTTCTTTGGGCTTTCTTTTCCCTTTCTTTGGGCTGTCTTTCCCCTTTCTTTGGGCTTTCTTTCCCCTTTCTTTGGGCTTTCCTTGGGCTTTCTTTGGGCTTTCTTTCCCTTTCTTTGGGCTTTCCTTGGGCTTTCCTTGGGCTTTCTTTGGGCTTTCTTTGGGCTTTCTTTCCCATTTCTTTCCACTTTCTTTGGGCTTTCTTTGGGCTTTCTTTGCCCTTTCTTTCCCCTTTCTTTGGGCTTTCTTTCCCCTTTCTTTCCCCTTTCTTTGGGCTTTCTTTGGGCTTTCTTTGGGCTTTCTTTGGGCTTTCTCTGGGCTTTCTTTCCCCTTTCTTTGGGCTTTCTTTCCCCTTTCTTTGGGCTTTCTTTCCCCTTTCTTTGGGCTTTCTTTCCCCTTTCTTTGGGCTTTCTTTCCCCTTTCTTTCCCCTTTCTTTGGGATTTCTTTCCCCTTTCTTTGCGCTTTCTTTCCCTTTTCTTTGGGCTTTCTTTCCCCTTTCTTTGGGCGGTCATTCCCCTTTCTTTGGGCTTTCTTTCCCCTTTCTTTGGGCTTTCCTTGGGCTTTCTTTGGGCTTTCTTTCCCCTTTCTTTCCCCTTTCTTTCCACTTTCTTTGGGCTTTCTTTGGGCTTTCTTTGGGCTTTCTTTCCCCTTTCTTGGGCTTTCTTTCCCCTTTCTTTGGGCTGTCATTCCCCTTTCTTTGGGCTTTCTTTCCCCTTTCTTTGGGCTTTCTTTGGGCTTTCTTTGGGATTTCTCTGGGCTTTCTTTCCCCTTTCTTTGGGCTTTCTTTCCCCTTTCTTTGGGCTTTCTTTCCCCTTTCTTTGGGCTTTCTTTCCCCTTTCTTTGGGCTTTCTTTGAGCTTTCTTTCCCCTTTCTTTGGGCTTTCTTTCCCCTTTCTTTGGGCTTTCTTTGGGCTGTCTTTCCCCTTTCTTTGGGCTTTCTTTCCCCTTTCTTTGGGCTTTCTTTCCCCTTTCTTTGGGCTTTCTTTCCCCTTTCTTTGGGCTTTCTTTCCCCTTTCTTTGGGCTTTCTTTGGGCTTTCTTTCCCCTTTCTTTCCCTTCCTTTGGGCTTTCTCTGGGCTTTCTTTCCCTTTCTTTGGGCTTTCTTTCCCCTTTCTTTGGGCTTTATTTCCCCTTTTTTTGGGCTTTCTTTCCCCTTTCCTTGGGCTTTCTTTCCCCTTTCTTTGGGCTTTCTTTCCCCTTTCTTTGGGATTTCTTTGGGCTTTCTTTCCCTTTCTTTGGGGTTTCTTTGGGCTTTCTTTCCCCTTTCTTTGGGCTTTCTTTGGGCTTTCTTTACCCTTTCTTTCCCCTTTCTTTTGGCTTTCTTTCCCCTTTCTTTCCCCTTTCTTTGGCTTTCTTTCCCCTTTCTTTGGGCTTTCTTTCCCCTTTCTTTGGGCTTTCTTTTCCCTTTCTTTCCCTTTCCTTGGGCTCTCTTTTTGCTTTCTTTCCCCTTTCTTTGGGCTTTATTTCCCCTTTCTTTCCCCTTTATTTGGGCTTTCTTTGGGCTTTCTTTGGGCTTTCTTTGGTCTTTCTTTCCCCTTTCTTTGGGCTTTCTTTCCCCTTTCTGTGAGCTTTCTTTGGGCTTTCTTTGGGATTTCTTTGGGCTTTCTTTCCCCTTTCTTTGGGCTTTCTTTCCCCTTTCTTTGGGCTTTCCTTGGGCTTTCTTTGTGCTTTCTTTGGGCTTTCTTTCCCCTTTCTTTCCGCTTTCTTTGGGCTTTCTTTGGGCTTTCTTTGGGCTTTCTTTCCCCTTTCTTTGGGCTTTCTTTCCCCTTTTTTTGGGCTTTCTTTCCCCTTTCTTTGGGCTTTCTTTCCCCTTTCTTTGGGCTGTCATTCCCCTTTCTTTGGGCTTTCTTTCCCCTTTCTTTGGGCTTTCTTTGGGCTTTCTTTGGGCTTTCTTTCCCCTTTCTTTCCCCTTTCTTTGGGCTTTCTTTCCCCTTTCTTTCCCCTTTCTTTGGGCTTTCTTTGGGCTTTCTTTGGGCTTTCTTTGCGCTTTCTTAGGGCTGTCATTCCCCTTTCTTTGGGCTTTCTTTCCCCTTTCTTTGGCTTTCTTTCCCCTTTCTTTGGTATTTCTTTGCACTTTCTTTCCCCTTTCTTTGGGCTTTCTTTCCCCTTTCTTTGGGCTTTCTTTCCCCTGTCTTTCCCCTTTCTTTGTGCTTTCTTTGTGCTTTCTTTGGGCTTTCTTTCCCCTTTCTTTGGGCTTTCTTTCCCTTTCTGTGGGCTTTCTTTGGACTTTCTTTGGGCTTTCTTTGGGCTTTATTTCCCCTTTCTTTGTGCTTTCTTTCCCTTTCTTTCCATTTTCTTTGGGCTTTCTTTGGGCTTTCTTTGGGCTTTTTTTCCCCTTTCTTTGGGCTTCTTTCCCATTTCTTTGGGCTTTCTTTGGGCTTTCTTTGGGCTTTCTTTCCCCTTTCTTTGGGCTTTCTTTCCCCTTTCTTTGGGCTGTCTTTCCCCTTTCTTTGGGCTTTCTTTCCCCTTTCTTTGGGCTTTCCTTGGGCTTTCTTTGGGCTTTCTTTCCCCTTTCTTTGGGCTTTCCTTGGGCTTTCCTTGGGCTTTCTTTGGGCTTTCTTTCCCATTTCTTTCCACTTTCTTTGGGCTTTCTTGGGCTTTCTTTGCCCTTTCTTTCCCCTTTCTTTGGGCTTTCTTTCCCCTTTCTTTCCCCTTTCTTTGGGCTTTCTTTGGCTTTCTTTGGGCTTTCTTTGGGCTTTCTCTGGGCTTTCTTTCCCCTTTCTTTGGGCTTTCTTTCCCCTTTCTTTGGGCTTTCTTTCCCCTTTCTTTGGGCTTTCTTTCCCCTTTCTTTCCCCTTTCTTTGGGATTTCTTTCCCCTTTCTTTGCGCTTTCTTTCCCCTTTCTTTGGGCTTTCTTTCCCCTTTCTTTGGGCGGTCATTCCCCTTTCTTTGGGCTTTCTTTCCCCTTTCTTTGGGCTTTCCTTGGGCTTTCTTTGGGCTTTCTTTCCCCTTTCTTTCCACTTTCTTTGGGCTTTCTTTGGGCTTTCTTTGGGCTTTCTTTGGGCTTTCTTTCCCCTTTCTTTGGGCTTTCTTTCCCCTTTCTTTGGGCTGTCATTCCCCTTTCTTTGGGCTTTCTTTCCCCTTTCTTTGGGCTTTCCTTGAGCTTTCTTTGGCCTTTCTTTGGGCTTTCTTTCCCCTTTCTTTCCACTTTCTTTGGGCTTTCTTTGGGCTTTCTTTGGGCTTTCTTTCCCCTTTCTTTGGGCTTTCTTTCCCTTTCTTTGGGCTGTCATTCCCCTTTCTTTGGGCTTTCTTTCCCCTTTCTTTGGGCTTTCTTTGGGCTTTCTTTGGGATTTCTCTGGGCTTTCTTTCCCCTTTCTTTGGGCTTTCTTTCCCCTTTCTTTGGGATTTCTTTCCCCTTTCTTTGGGCTTTCTTTCCCCTTTCTTTGGGCTTTCTTTGAGCTTTCTTTCCCCTTTCTTTGGGCTTTCTTTCCCCTTTCTTTGGGCTTTCTTTGGGCTGTCTTTCCCCTTTCTTTGGGCTTTCTTTCCCCTTTCTTTGGGCTTTCTTTCCCCTTTCTTTGGGCTTTCTTTCCCCTTTCTTTGGGCTTTCTTTCCCCTTTCTTTGGGCTTTCTTTCCCCTTTCTTTCCCCTTTCTTTGGGCTTTCTCTGGGCTTTCTTTCCCCTTTCTTTGGGCTTTCTTTCCCCTTTCTTTGGGCTTTATTTCCCCTTTCTTTGGGCTTTCTTTCCCCTTTCCTTGGGCGTTCTTTCCCCTTTCTTTGGGGTTTCTTTGGGCTTTCTTTCCCCTTTCTTTGGGGTTTCTTTGGGCTTTCTTTCCCCTTTCTTTGGGCTGTCTTTGGGCTTTCTTTCCCCTTTCTTTCCCCTTTCTTTTGGCTTTCTTTCCCCTTTCTTTCCCTTTCTTTGGGCTTTCTTTCCCTTTCTTTGGGCTTTCTTTCCCCTTTCTTTGGGCTTTCTTTCCCCTTTCTTTCCCCTTTCCTTGGGCTCTCTTTTTTGCTTTCTTTCCCTTTCTTTGGGCTTTCTTTCCCCTTTCTTTCCCATTTATTTGGGCTTTCTTTGGGCTTTCTTTGGGCTTTCTTTCCCCTTTCTTTTGGCTTTCTTTCCCTTTCTTTCCCCTTTCTTTGGGCTTTCTTTCCCCTTTCTTTGGGCTTTCTTTGAGCTTTCTTTCCCCTTTCTTTGGGCTTTCTTTCCCCTTTCTGTGGGCTTTCTTTGGCTTTCTTTGGGCTTTCTTTGGGCTTTCTTTCCCCTTTCTTTGGGTTTTCTTTCCCCTTTCTTTGGGCTTTCATTGGGCTTTCTTTGGGCTTTCTTTGGTTTTCTTTCCCCTTTCTTTCCACTTTCTTTGGGCTTTCTTTCCCCTTTCTTTGGGCTTTCTTTCCCCTTTCTTTGGGCTTTCTTTCCCCTTTCTTTGGTCTGTCATTCCCCTTTCTTTGGGCTTTCTTTCCCCTTTCTTTGGGCTTTCTTTCCCCTTTCTTTGGGCTTTCTTTCCCCTTTCTTTGGGCTTTCTTTCCCCTTTCTTTGGGCTTTCTTTCCCATTTCTTTGGGCTTTCTTTGAGCTTTCTTTCCCCTTTCTTTGGGCTTTCTTTCCCTTTCTTTGGGCTTTCTTTGGGGTGTCTTTCCCCTTTCTTTGGGCTTTCTTTCCCCTTTCCTTGGACTTTCTTTCCCCTTTCTTTGGGCTTTCTTTCCCCTTCTTTGGGCTTTCTTCGCGCTTTCTTTCCCCTTTCTTTGGGCTTTCTTTGGGCTTTCTTCCCCTTTCTTGGGCTTTCTTTGGGCTTTCTGTCCCCTTTCTTTCCCCTTTCTTTGGGCTTTCTTTGGGCTTTCTTCCCCCTTTCTTTGGGCTTTCTTTCCCCTTTCTTTGGGCTTTCTTCCCCCTTTCTTTGGGCTTTCTTTCCCCTTTCTATGGGCTTTATTTCCCCCTTTCTTTGGGCTTTCTTTCCCCTTTCATTGCGCTTTCTTTCCCCTTTCTTTGGGCTTTCTTTGGGCTTTCTTCCCCCTTTCTTTGGGCTTTCTTTCCCCTTTCTTCGGGCTTTCTTTCCCTTTTCTTTGGGCTTTCTTTGGGCTTTCTTTGGGCTTTCTTGGGCTTTCTCTGGGCTTTCTTTCCCCTTTCTTTGGGCTTTCTTTCCCTTTCTTGGGCTTTCTTTCCCCTTTCTTTGGGCTTTCTTTCCCCTTTCTTTCCCCTTTCTTTGGGCTTTCTTTCTCCTTTCTTTGCGCTTTCTTTCCCCTTTCTTTGGGCTTTCTTTCCCCTTTCTTTGGGCGGTCATTCCCCTTTCTTTGGGCTTTCTTTCCCCTTTCTTTGGGCTTTCCTGGGCTTTCTTTGGGCTTTCTTTCCCCTTTCTTTCCACTTTCTTTGGGCTTTCTTTGGGCTTTCTTTGGGCTTTCTTTGGGCTTTCTTTCCCCTTTCTTTGGGCTTTCTTTCCCCTTTCTTTGTGCTTTCTTTCCCCTTTCTTTCCATTTTCTTTGGGCTTTCTTTGGGCTTTCTTTGGGCTTTTTTTCCCCTTTCTTTGGGCTTTCTTTCCCATTTCTTTGGGCTTTCTTTGGGCTTTCTTTGGGCTTTCTTTCCCCTTTCTTTGGGCTTTCTTTCCCCTTTCTTTGGGCTGTCTTTCCCCTTTCTTTGGGCTTTCTTCCCCCTTTCTTTGGGCTTTCCTTGGGCTTTCTTTGGGATTTCTTTCCCCTTTCTTTGGGCTTTCCTTGGGCTTTCCTTGGGCTTTCTTTGGGCTTTCTTTCCCATTTCTTTCCACTTTCTTTGGGCTTTCTTTGGGCTTTCTTTGCCCTTTCTTTCCCCTTTCTTTGGGCTTTCTTTCCCCTTTCTTTCCCCTTTCTTTGGGCTTTCTTTGGGCTTTCTTTGGGCTTTCTTTGGGCTTTCTCTGGGCTTTCTTTCCCCTTTCTTTGGGCTTTCTTTCCCCTTTCTTTGGGCTTTCTTTCCCCTTTCTTTGGGCTTTCTTTCCCCTTTCTTTCCCCTTTCTTTGGGATTTCTTTCCCCTTTCTTTGCGCTTTCTTTCCCCTTTCTTTGGGCTTTCTTTCCCCTTTCTTTGGGCGGTCATTCCCCTTTCTTTGGGCTTTCTTTCCCCTTTCTTTGGGCTTTCCTTGGGCTTTCTTTGGGCTTTCTTTCCCCTTTCTTTCCACTTTCTTTGGGCTTTCTTTGGCTTTCTTTGGGCTTTCTTTGGGCTTTCTTTCCCCTTTCTTTGGGCTTTCTTTCCCCTTTCTTTGGGCTGTCATTCCCCTTTCTTTGGGCTTTCTTTCCCCTTTCTTTGGGCTTTCCTTGAGCTTTCTTTGGCCTTTCTTTGGGCTTTCTTTCCCCTTTCTTTCCACTTTCTTTGGGCTTTCTTTGGGCTTTCTTTGGGCTTTCTTTCCCCTTTCTTTGGGCTTTCTTTCCCCTTTCTTTGGGCTGTCATTCCCCTTTCTTTGGGCTTTCTTTCCCCTTTCTTTGGGCTTTCTTTGGGCTTTCTTTGGGATTTCTCTGGGCTTTCTTTCCCCTTTCTTTGGGCTTTCTTTCCCCTTTCTTTGGGATTTCTTTCCCCTTTCTTTGGGCTTTCTTTCCCCTTTCTTTGGGCTTTCTTTGAGCTTTCTTTCCCCTTTCTTTGGGCTTTCTTTCCCCTTTCTTTGGGCTTTCTTTGGGCTGTCTTTCCCCTTTCTTTGGCTTTCTTTCCCCTTTCTTTGGGCTTTCTTTCCCCTTTCTTTGGGCTTTCTTTCCCCTTTCTTTGGGCTTTCTTTCCCCTTTCTTTGGGCTTTCTTTCCCCTTTTTTCCCCTTTCTTTGGGCTTTCTCTGGGCTTTCTTTCCCCTTTCTTTGGGCTTTCTTTCCCCTTTCTTTGGGCTTTATTTCCCCTTTCTTTGGGCTTTCTTTCCCCTTTCCTTGGGCGTTCTTTCCCCTTTCTTTGGGGTTTCTTTGGGCTTTCTTTCCCCTTTCTTTGGGGTTTCTTTGGGCTTTCTTTCCCCTTTCTTTGGGCTTTCTTTGGGCTTTCTTTCCCCTTTCTTTCCCCCTTTCTTTTGGCTTTCTTTCCCCTTTCTTTCCCCTTTCTTTGGCTTTCTTTCCCCTTTCTTTGGGCTTTCTTTCCCCTTTCTTTGGGCTTTCTTTCCCCTTTCTTTCCCCTTTCCTTGGGCTCTCTTTTTTGCTTTCTTTCCCCTTTCTTTGGGCTTTCTTTCCCCTTTCTTTCCCATTTATTTGGGCTTTCTTTGGGCTTTCTTTGGGCTTTCTTTCCCCTTTCTTTTGGCTTTCTTTCCCCTTTCTTTCCCCTTTCTTTGGGCTTTCTTTCCCCTTTCTTTGGGCTTTCTTTGAGCTTTCTTTCCCCTTTCTTTGGGCTTTCTTTCCCCTTTCTGTGGGCTTTCTTTGGGCTTTCTTTGGGCTTTCTTTGGGCTTTCTTTCCCCTTTCTTTGGGTTTTCTTTCCCCTTTCTTTGGGCTTTCATTGGGCTTTCTTTGGGCTTTCTTTGGTTTTCTTTCCCCCTTTCTTTCCACTTTCTTTGGGCTTTCTTTCCCCTTTCTTTGGGCTTTCTTTCCCCTTTCTTTGGCTTTCTTTCCCCTTTCTTTGGGCTGTCATTCCCCTTTCTTTGGGCTTTCTTTCCCCTTTCTTTGGGCTTTCTTTCCCCTTTCTTTGGGCTTTCTTTCCCCTTTCTTTGGGCTTTCTTTCCCATTTCTTTGGGCTTTCTTTCCCATTTCTTTGGGCTTTCTTTGAGCTTTCTTTCCCCTTTCTTTGGGCTTTCTTTCCCCTTTCTTTGGGCTTTCTTTGGGGTGTCTTTCCCCTTTCTTTGGGCTTTCTTTCCCCTTTCCTTGGACTTTCTTTCCCCTTTCTTTGGGCTTTCTTTCCCCTTTCTTTGGGCTTTCTTCGCGCTTTCTTTCCCCTTTCTTTGGGCTTTCTTTGGGCTTTCTTTCCCCTTTCTTGGGCTTTCTTGGGCTTTCTGTCCCCTTTCTTTCCCCTTTCTTTGGGCTTTCTTTGGGCTTTCTTCCCCCTTTCTTTGGGCTTTCTTTCCCCTTTCTTTGGGCTTTCTTCCCCATTTCTTTGGGCTTTCCTTTCCCCTTTCTATGGGCTTTATTTCCCCTTTCTTTGGGCTTTCTTTCCCCTTTCATTGCGCTTTCTTTCCCCTTTCTTTGGGCTTTCTTTGGGCTTTCTTCCCCCTTTCTTTGGGCTTTCTTTCCCCTTTCTTCGGGCTTTCTTTCCCTTTTCTTTGGGCTTTCTTTGGGCTTTCTTTGGGCTTTCTTTGGGCTTTCTCTGGGCTTTCTTTCCCCTTTCTTTGGGCTTTCTTTCCCTTTCTTTGGGCTTTCTTTCCCCTTTCTTTGGGCTTTCTTTCCCCTTTCTTTCCCCTTTCTTTGGGCTTTCTTTCTCCTTTCTTTGCGCTTTCTTTCCCCTTTCTTTGGGCTTTCTTTCCCCTTTCTTTGGGCGGTCATTCCCTTTCTTTGGGCTTTCTTTCCCCTTTCTTTGGGCTTTCCTTGGGCTTTCTTTGGGCTTTCTTTCCCCTTTCTTTCCACTTTCTTTGGGCTTTCTTTGGGCTTTCTTTGGGCTTTCTTTGGGCTTTCTTTCCCCTTTCTTGGGCTTTCTTTCCCCTTTCTTTGGGCTGTCATTCCCCTTTCTTTGGGCTTTCTTTCCCCTTTCTTTGGGCTTTCCTTGAGCTTTCTTTGGCCTTTCTTTGGCTTTCTTTCCCCTTTCTTTCCACTTTCTTTGGGCTTTCTTTGGGCTTTCTTTGGGCTTTCTTTCCCCTTTCTTTGGGCTTTCTTTCCCCTTTCTTTGGGCTGTCATTCCCCTTTCTTTGGGCTTTCTTTGGGCTTTCTTTCCCCTTTCTTAGTGCTTTCTTTCCCCTTTCTTTCCCTTTTCTTTGGGCTTTCTTTGGGCTTTCTTTCCCCTTTCTTTGGCTTTCTTTGGGCTTTCTCTCCACTTTCTTTGGGCTTTCTTTCTCCTTTCTGTGGGCTTTCTTTGGACTTTCTTTGGGCTTTCTTTGGGATTTCTTTCCCCTTTCTTTGGGCTTTCTTTCCCCTTTCTTTTGGCTTTCCTTGGGCTTTCTTTGGGCTTTCTTTATGCTTTCTTTCCCCTTTCTTTCCATTTTCTTGGGCTTTCTTTGGGCTTTCTTTGGGCTTTCTTTCCCCTTTCTTTGGGCTTTCTTTCCCCTTTCTTTGGGCTTTCTTTGGCTTTCTTTCCCCTTTCTTTGGGCTTTCTTTCCCCTTTCTTTGGGCTTTCCTTGGGATTTCTTTGGGCTTTCTTTCCCCTTTCTGTCCAATTTCTTTGGGCTTTCTTTGGGCTTTCTTTCCCCTTTCTTTGGGCTTTCTTTCCCCTTTCTTTTGGCTTTCCTTGGGCTTTCTTTGGGCTTTCTTTGTGCTTTCTTTCCCCTTTCTTTCCATTTTCTTTGGGCTTTCTTTGGGCTTTCTTTGGGCTTTCTTTGGGCTTTCTTTCCCCTTTCTTTGGGCTTTCTTTCCCCTTTCTTTGGGCTTTCTTTCCCCTTTCTTTGGGCTTTCCTTGAGCTTTCTTTCCCCTTTCTTTGGGCTTTCTTTCCCCTTTCTTTGGGCTTTCTTTGGGGTGTCTTTCCCTTTCTTTGGGCTTTCTTTCCCCTTTCTTTGGACTTTCTTTCCCCTTTCTCTGGGCTTTCTTTCCCCTTTCTTTGGGCTTTCTTTCCCCTTTCTTTGGGCTTTCTTTCCCCTTTCTTTGGGCTTTCTTTGAGCTTTCTTTCCCCTTTCTTTGGGCTTTCTTTCCCCTTTCTTTGGGCTTTCTTTGGGCTGTCTTTCCCCTTTCTTTGGGCTTTCTTTCCCTTTCTTTGGGCTTTCTTTCCCTTTCTTTGGGCTTTCTTTGGGCTTTCTTTCCCCTTTCTTTCCCCTTCCTTTGGGCTTTCTCTGGGCTTTCTTTCCCCTTTCTTTGGGCTTTCTTTCCCCTTTCTTTGGGCTTTCTTTCCCCTTTCTTTGGGCTTTCTTTCCCCTTTTTTTGGGCTTTCTTTCCCCTTTCCTTGGGCTTTCTTTCCCCTTTCTTTGGGCTTTCTTTCCCCTTTCTTTGGGGTTTCTTTGGGCTTTCTTTCCCCTTTCTTTGGGGTTTCTTTGGGCTTTCTTTCCCCTTTCTTTGGGCTTTCTTTGGGCTTTCTTTACCCTTTCTTTCCCCTTTCTTTTGGCTTTCTTTCCCCTTTCTTCCCCCTTTCTTTGGGCTTTCTTTCCCCTTTCTTTGGGCTTTCTTCCCCCTTTCTTTGGGCTTTCTTTCCCCTTTCTATGGGCTTCATTTCCCCTTTCTTTGGGCTTTCTTTCCCCTTTCATTGCGCTTTCTTTCCCCTTTCTTCGGGCTTTCTTTCCCTTTTCTTTGGGCTTTCTTTGGGCTTTCTTTGGGCTTTCTCTGGCTTTCTTTCCCCTTTCTTTGGGCTTTCTTTCCCCCTTTCTTTGGGCTTTCTTTCCCCTTTCTTTGGGCTTTCTTTCCCCTTTCTTTCCCCTTTCTTTGGGCTTTCTTTCTCCTTTCTTTGCGCTTTCTTTCCCCTTTCTTTGGCTTTCTTTCCCCTTTCTTTGGGCGGTCATTCCCCTTTCTTTGGCTTTCTTTCCCCTTTCTTTGGGCTTTCCTTGGGCTTTCTTTGGGCTTTCTTTCCCCTTTCTTTCCACTTTCTTTGGGCTTTCTTTGGGCTTTCTTTGGGCTTTCTTTGGCTTTCTTTCCCCTTTCTTTGGGCTTTCTTTCCCCTTTCTTTGTGCTTTCTTTCCCCCTTTCTTTCCATTTTCTTTGGGCTTTCTTTGGGCTTTCTTTGGGCTTTTTTTCCCCTTTCTTTGGGCTTTCTTTCCCATTTCTTTGGGCTTTCTTTGGGCTTTCTTTGGGCTTTCTTTCCCCTTTCTTTGGGCTTTCTTTCCCCTTTCTTTGGGCTGTCTTTCCCCTTTCTTTGGGCTTTCTTCCCCCTTTCTTTGGCTTTCCTTGGGCTTTCTTTGGGATTTCTTTCCCCTTTCTTTGGGCTTTCCTTGGGCTTTCCTTGGGCTTTCTTTGGGCTTTCTTTCCCATTTCTTTCCACTTTCTTTGGGCTTTCTTTGGCTTTCTTTGCCCTTTCTTTCCCCTTTCTTTGGGCTTTCTTTCCCCTTTCTTTCCCCTTTCTTTGGGCTTTCTTTGGGCTTTCTTTGGGCTTTCTTTGGCTTTCTCTGGGCTTTCTTTCCCCTTTCTTTGGGCTTTCTTTCCCCTTTCTTTGGGCTTTCTTTCCCCCTTTCTTTGGGCTTTCTTTCCCCTTTCTTTCCCCTTTCTTTGGGATTTCTTTCCCCTTTCTTTGCGCTTTCTTTCCCCTTTCTTTGGGCTTTCTTTCCCCTTTCTTTGGGCGGTCATTCCCCTTTCTTTGGGCTTTCTTTCCCCTTTCTTTGGGCTTTCCTTGGCTTTCTTTGGGCTTTCTTTCCCCTTTCTTTCCACTTTCTTTGGGCTTTCTTTGGGCTTTCTTTGGGCTTTCTTTGGGCTTTCTTTCCCTTTCTTTGGGCTTTCTTTCCCCTTTCTTTGGGCTGTCATTCCCCTTTCTTTGGGCTTTCTTTCCCCTTTCTTTGGGCTTTCCTTGAGCTTTCTTTGGCCTTTCTTTGGGCTTTCTTTCCCCTTTCTTTCCACTTTCTTTGGGCTTTCTTTGGGCTTTCTTTGGGCTTTCTTTCCCCTTTCTTTGGGCTTTCTTTCCCCTTTCTTTGGGCTGTCATTCCCCTTTCTTTGGGCTTTCTTTCCCCTTTCTTTGGGCTTTCTTTGGGCTTTCTTTGGGATTTCTCTGGGCTTTCTTTCCCCTTTCTTTGGGCTTTCTTTCCCCTTTCTTTGGGATTTCTTTCCCCTTTCTTTGGGCTTTCTTTCCCCTTTCTTTGGGCTTTCTTTGAGCTTTCTTTCCCCTTTCTTTGGGCTTTCTTTCCCCTTTCTTTGGGCTTTCTTTGGGCTGTCTTTCCCCTTTCTTTGGGCTTTCTTTCCCCTTTCTTTGGGCTTTCTTTCCCCTTTCTTTGGGCTTTCTTTCCCCTTTCTTTGGGCTTTCTTTCCCCTTTCTTTGGGCTTTCTTTCCCCTTTTTTCCCCTTTCTTTGGGCTTTCTCTGGGCTTTCTTTCCCCTTTCTTTGGGCTTTCTTTCCCCTTTCTTTGGGCTTTATTTCCCCTTTCTTTGGGCTTTCTTTCCCCTTTCCTTGGGCGTTCTTTCCCCTTTCTTTGGGGTTTCTTTGGGCTTTCTTTCCCCTTTCTTTGGGGTTTCTTTGGGCTTTCTTTCCCCTTTCTTTGGGCTTTCTTTGGGCTTTCTTTCCCCTTTCTTTCCCCTTTCTTTTGGCTTTCTTTCCCCTTTCTTTCCCCTTTCTTTGGGCTTTCTTTCCCCTTTCTTTGGGCTTTCTTTCCCCTTTCTTTGGGCTTTCTTTCCCCTTTCTTTCCCCTTTCCTTGGGCTCTCTTTTTTGCTTTCTTTCCCCTTTCTTTGGGCTTTCTTTCCCTTTCTTTCCCATTTATTTGGGCTTTCTTTGGGCTTTCTTTGGGCTTTCTTTCCCCTTTCTTTTGGCTTTCTTTCCCCTTTCTTTCCCCTTTCTTTGGGCTTTCTTTCCCCTTTCTTTGGGCTTTCTTTGAGCTTTCTTTCCCCTTTCTTTGGGCTTTCTTTCCCCTTTCTGTGGGCTTTCTTTGGGCTTTCTTTGGGCTTTCTTTCCCCTTTCTTTGGGTTTTCTTTCCCCTTTCTTTGGGCTTTCATTGGGCTTTCTTTGGCTTTCTTTGGTTTTCTTTCCCCTTTCTTTCCACTTTCTTTGGGCTTTCTTTCCCCTTTCTTTGGGCTTTCTTTCCCCTTTCTTTGGGCTTTCTTTCCCCTTTCTTTGGGCTGTCATTCCCCTTTCTTTGGGCTTTCTTTCCCCTTTTCTTTGGGCTTTCTTTCCCCTTTCTTTGGGCTTTCTTTCCCCTTTCTTTGGGCTTTCCTTTCCCCATTTCTTTGGGCTTTCTTTCCCATTTCTTTGGGCTTTCTTTGAGCTTTCTTTCCCCTTTCTTTGGGCTTTCTTTCCCCTTTCTTTGGGCTTTCTTTGGGGTGTCTTTCCCCTTTCTTTGGGCTTTCTTTCCCCTTTCCTTGGACTTTCTTTCCCCTTTCTTTGGGCTTTCTTTCCCCTTTCTTTGGGCTTTCTTCGCGCTTTCTTTCCCCTTTCTTTGGGCTTTCTTTGGGCTTTCTTTCCCCTTTCTTGGGCTTTCTTTGGGCTTTCTGTCCCCTTTCTTTCCCCTTTCTTTGGGCTTTCTTTGGGCTTTCTTCCCCCTTTCTTTGGGCTTTCTTTCCCCTTTCTTTGGGCTTTCTTCCCCATTTCTTTGGGCTTTCTTTCCCCTTTCTATGGGCTTTATTTCCCCTTTCTTTGGGCTTTCTTTCCCCTTTCATTGCGCTTTCTTTCCCCTTTCTTTGGGCTTTCTTTGGGCTTTCTTCCCCCTTTCTTTGGGCTTTCTTTCCCCTTTCTTCGGGCTTTCTTTCCCTTTTCTTTGGGCTTTCTTTGGGCTTTCTTTGGGCTTTCTTTGGGCTTTCTCTGGCTTTCTTTCCCCTTTCTTTGGGCTTTCTTTCCCTTTCTTTGGGCTTTCTTTCCCCTTTCTTTGGGCTTTCTTTCCCCCTTTCTTTCCCCTTTCTTTGGGCTTTCTTTCTCCTTTCTTTGCGCTTTCTTTCCCCTTTCTTTGGGCTTTCTTTCCCCTTTCTTTGGGCGGTCATTCCCTTTCTTTGGGCTTTCTTTCCCCTTTCTTTGGGCTTTCCTTGGGCTTTCTTTGGGCTTTCTTTCCCCTTTCTTTCCACTTTCTTTGGGCTTTCTTTGGGCTTTCTTTGGGCTTTCTTTGGCTTTCTTTCCCCTTTCTTTGGGCTTTCTTTCCCCTTTCTTTGGGCTGTCATTCCCCTTTCTTTGGGCTTTCTTTCCCCTTTCTTTGGGCTTTCCTTGAGCTTTCTTTGGCCTTTCTTTGGCTTTCTTTCCCCTTTCTTTCCACTTTCTTTGGGCTTTCTTTGGGCTTTCTTTGGGCTTTCTTTCCCCTTTCTTTGGCTTTCTTTCCCCTTTCTTTGGGCTGTCATTCCCCTTTCTTTGGGCTTTCTTTGGGCTTTCTTTCCCCTTTCTTAGTGCTTTCTTTCCCCTTTCTTTCCCTTTTCTTTGGGCTTTCTTTGGGCTTTCTTCCCCTTTCTTTGGGCTTTCTTTGGGCTTTCTCTCCACTTTCTTTGGCTTTCTTTCTCCTTTCTGTGGGCTTTCTTTGGACTTTCTTTGGGCTTTCTTTGGGATTTCTTTCCCCTTTCTTTGGGCTTTCTTTCCCCTTTCTTTTGGCTTTCCTTGGGCTTTCTTTGGGCTTTCTTTATGCTTTCTTTCCCCTTCTTTCCATTTTCTTTGGGCTTTCTTTGGGCTTTCTTTGGGCTTTCTTTCCCCTTTCTTTGGGCTTTCTTTCCCCTTTCTTTGGGCTTTCTTTGGGCTTTCTTTCCCCTTTCTTTGGCCTTTCTTTCCCCTTTCTTTGGGCTTTCCTTGGGATTTCTTGGCTTTCTTTCCCCTTTCTGTCCAATTTCTTTGGGCTTTCTTTGGGCTTTCTTTCCCCTTTCTTTGGGCTTTCTTTCCCCTTTCTTTTGGCTTTCCTTGGGCTTTCTTTGGCTTTCTTTGTGCTTTCTTTCCCCCTTTCTTTCCATTTTCTTTGGGCTTTCTTTGGGCTTTCTTTGGGCTTCTTTGGGCTTTCTTTCCCCCTTTCTTTGGGCTTTCTTTCCCCTTTCTTTGGCTTTCTTTCCCCTTTCTTTGGGCTTTCCTTGAGCTTGTCTTTCCCTTTCTTTGGGCTTTCTTTCCCCTTTCTTTGGGCTTTCTTTGGGGTGTCTTTCCCCTTTCTTTGGGCTTTCTTTCCCCTTTCTTTGGACTTTCTTTCCCCTTTCTCTGGGCTTTCTTTCCCCTTTCTTTGGGCTTTCTTTCCCCTTTCTTTGGGCTTTCTTTCCCCTTTCTTTGGGCTTTCTTGAGCTTTCTTTCCCCTTTCTTTGGGCTTTCTTTCCCCTTTCTTTGGGCTTTCTTTGGGCTGTCTTTCTTTCCCCTTTCTTTGGGCTTTCTTTCCCCTTTCTTTGGGCTTTCTTTGGGCTTTCTTTCCCCTTTCTTTCCCCTTCCTTTGGGCTTTCTCTGGGCTTTCTTTCCCCTTTCTTTGGGCTTTCTTTCCCCTTTCTTTGGGCTTTCTTTCCCCTTTCTTTGGGCTTTCTTCCCCTTTTTTTGGGCTTCTTTCCCCTTTCCTTGGGCTTTCTTCCCCTTTCTTTGGGCTTTCTTTCCCCTTTCTTTGGGGTTTCTTTGGCTTTCTTTCCCCTTTCTTTGGGGTTTCTTTGGGCTTTCTTTCCCCTTTCTTGGGCTTTCTTTGGGCTTTCTTTACCCTTTCTTTCCCCTTTCTTTTGCTTTCTTTCCCCTTTCTTTCCCCTTTCTTTGGGCTTTCTTTCCCCTTTCTTTGGGCTTTCTTTCCCCTTTCTTTGGCTTTCTTTTCCCTTTCTTTCCCCTTTCCTTGGGCTCTCTTTTTTGCTTTCTTTCCCCTTTCTTTGGGCTTTCTTTCCCCTTTCTTTCCCCTTTATTTGGGCTTTCTTTGGGCTTTCTTTGGGCTTTCTTTGGTCTTTCTTTCCCCTTTCTTTGGGCTTTCTTTCCCCTTTCTTTGGCTTTCCTTGGCTTTCTTTGTGCTTTCTTTGGCTTTCTTTCCCCTTTCGTTCCGCTTTCTTTGGGCTTTCTTTGGGCTTTCTTGGGCTTTCTTTCCCCTTTCTTTGGGCTTTCTTTCCCCTTTTTTTGGCTTTCTTTCCCCTTTCTTTGGCTTTCTTTCCCCTTTCTTTGGGCTGTCATTCCCCTTTCTTTGGGCTTTCTTTCCCCTTTCTTTGGGCTTTCTTTGGGCTTTCTTTGGGCTTTCTTTCCCCTTTCTTTCCCCTTTCTTTGGCTTTCTTTCCCCTTTCTTTCCCCTTTCTTTGGGCTTTCTTTGGGCTTTCTTTGGGCTTTCTTTGCGCTTTCTTAGGGCTGTCATTCCCCTTTCTTTGGGCTTTCTTTCCCCTTTCTTTGGGCTTTCTTTCCCCTTTCTTTGGTATTTCTTTGCACTTTCTTTCCCCTTTCTTTGGCTTTCTTTGGGCTTTCTTTCCCCTTTCTTTGGGCTTTCTTTCCCTGTCTTTCCCTTTCTTTGTGCTTTCTTTGGGCTTTCTTTGGGCTTTCTTTCCCCTTTCTTTGGGCTTTCTTTCCCCTTTCTGTGGGCTTTCTTTGGACTTTCTTTGGGCTTTCTTTGGGCTTTATTTCCCTTTCTTTGTGCTTTCTTTCCCCTTTCTTTCCATTTATTTGGGCTTTCTTTGGGCTTTCTTTGGGCTTTCTTTCCCCTTTCTTTTGGCTTTCTTTCTCCTTTCTTTCCCCTTTCTTTGGGCTTTCTTTCCCCTTTCTTTGGGCTTTCTTTGAGCTTTCTTTCCCCTTTCTTTGGGCTTTCTTTCCCCTTTCTGTGGGCTTTCTTTGGCTTTCTTTGGGCTTTCTTTCCCCTTTCTTTGGGTTTTCTTTCCCCTTTCTTTGGGCTTTCATTGGGCTTTCTTTGGGCTTTCTTTGGTTTTCTTTCCCTTTCTTTCCACTTTCTTTGGGCTTTCTTTCCCTTTCTTTGGGCTTTCTTTCCCCTTTCTTTGGGCTTTCTTTCCCCTTTCTTTGGGCTGTCATTCCCCTTTCTTTGGGCTTTCTTTCCCCTTTCTTTGGGCTTTCTTTCCCCTTTCTTTGGCTTTCTTTCCCCTTTCTTTGGGCTTTCTTTCCCCTTTCTTTGGGCTTTCTTTCCCATTTCTTTGGGCTTTCTTTGAGCTTTCTTTCCCCTTTCTTTGGGCTTTCTTTCCCCTTTCTTTGGGCTTTCTTTGGGGTGTCTTTCCCCTTTCTTTGGGCTTTCTTTCCCCTTTCCTTGGACTTTCTTTCCCCTTTCTTTGGGCTTTCTTTCCCCTTTCTTTGGGCTTTCTTCGCGCTTTCTTTCCCCTTTCTTTGGGCTTTCTTTGGGCTTTCTTTCCCCTTTCTTGGGCTTTCTTTGGGCTTTCTGTCCCCTTTCTTTCCCCTTTCTTTGGGCTTTCTTTGGGCTTTCTTCCCCCTTTCTTTGGGCTTTCTTTCCCCTTTCTTTGGGCTTTCTTCCCCCTTTCTTTGGGCTTTCTTTCCCCTTTCTATGGGCTTTATTTCCCCTTTCTTTGGGCTTTCTTTCCCCTTTCATTGCACTTTCTTTCCCCTTTCTTTGGGCTTTCTTTGGGCTTTCTTCCCCCTTTCTTTGGGCTTTCTTTCCCCTTTCTTCGGGCTTTCTTTCCCTTTTCTTTGGGCTTTCTTTGGGCTTTCTTTGGGCTTTCTCTGGGCTTTCTTTCCCCTTTCTTTGGGCTTTCTTTCCCCTTTCTTTGGGCTTTCTTTCCCCTTTCTTTCCCCTTTCTTTGGGCTTTCTTTCTCCTTTCTTTGCGCTTTCTTTCCCCTTTCTTTGGGCTTTCTTTCCCCTTTCTTTGGGCGGTCATTCCCCTTTCTTTGGGCTTTCTTTCCCCTTTCTTTGGGCTTTCCTTGGGCTTTCTTTGGGCTTTCTTTCCCCTTTCTTTCCACTTTCTTTGGGCTTTCTTTGGGCTTTCTTTGGGCTTTCTTTGGGCTTTCTTTCCCCTTTCTTTGGGCTTTCTTTCCCCTTTCTTTGGGCTGTCATTCCCCTTTCTTTGGGCTTTCCTTGAGCTTTCTTTGGCCTTTCTTTGGGCTTTCTTTCCCCTTTCTTTCCACTTTCTTTGGGCTTTCTTTGGGCTTTCTTTGGGCTTTCTTTCCCCTTTCTTTGGGCTTTCTTTCCCCTTTCTTTGGGCTGTCATTCCCCTTTCTTTGGGCTTTCTTTCCCCTTTCTTTGGGCTTTCTTTGGGCTTTCTTTGGGATTTCTCTGGGCTTTCTTTCCCCTTTCTTTGGGCTTTCTTTCCCCTTTCTTTGGGCTTTCTTTCCCCTTTATTTGGGCTTTCTTTCCCCTTTCTTTGGGCTTTCTTTGAGCTTTCTTTCCCCTTTCTTTGGGCTTTCTTTCCCCTTTCTTTGGGCTTTCTTTGGGCTGTCATTCCCCTTACTTTGGGCTTTCTTTCCCCTTTCTTTGGGCTTTCTTTCCCCTTTCTTTGGGCTTTCTTTCCCCTTTCTTTGGGCTTTCTTTCCCCTTTCTTTGGGCTTTCTTTGGGCTTTCTTTCCCCTTTCTTTGGGCTTTCTTTCCCCTTTCTTTGGGCTTTCTTTCCCCTTTCTTTGGGCTTTCTTTGGGCTTTCTTTGGGCTTTCTCTGGGCTTTCTTTCCCCTTTCTTTGGGCTTTCTTTCCCCTTTCTTTGGGCTTTCTTTCCCCTTTATTTGGGCTTTCTTTCCCCTTTCTTTGGGCTTTCTTTGAGCTTTCTTTCCCCTTTCTTTGGGCTTTCTTTGGGCTGTCATTCCCCTTACTTTGGGCTTTCTTTCCCCTTTCTTTGGGCTTTCTTTCCCCTTTCTTTGGGCTTTCTTTGGGCTTTCTTTCCCCTTTCTTTCCCCTTTCTTTGGGCTTTCTCTGGGCTTTCTTTCCCCTTTCTTTGGGCTTTCTTTCCCCTTTCTTTGGGCTTTATTTCCCCTTTCTTTGGGCTTTCTTTCCCCTTTCCTTGGGCGTTCTTTCCTCTTTCTTTGGGCTTTCTTTCCCCTTTCTTTGGGGTTTCTTTGGGCTTTCTTTCCCCTTTCTTTGGGGTTTCTTTGGGCTTTCTTTCCCCTTTCTTTGGGCTTTCTTTGGGCTTTCTTTCCCCTTTCTTTCCCCTTTCTTTTGGCTTTCTTTCCCCTTTCTTTCCCCTTTCTTTGGGCTTTCTTTCCCCTTTCTTTGGGCTTTCTTTCCCCTTTCTTTGGGCTTTCTTTCCCCTTTCTTTCCCCTTTCCTTGGGCTCTCTTTTTTGCTTTCTTTCCCCTTTCTTTGGGCTTTCTTTCCCCTTTCTTTCCCCTTTATTTGGGCTTTCTTTGGGCTTTCTTTCCCCTTTCTTTGGGATTTCTTTCCCCTTTCTTTGAGCTTTCTTTAGGCTTTCTTTGGGATTTCTTTGGGCTTTCTTTCCCCTTTCTTTGGGCTTTCTTTCCACTTTCTTTGAGCTTTCCTTGGGCTTTCTTTGTGCTTTCTTTGGGCTTTCTTTCCCCTTTCTTTCCGCTTTCTTTGGGCTTTCTTGGGCTTTCTTTCCCCTTTCTTTGGGCTTTCTTTCCCCTTTTTTTGGGCTTTCTTTCCCCTTTTTTTGGGCTTTCTTTCCCCTTTCTTTGGGCTGTCATTCCCCTTTCTTTGGGCTTTCTTTCCCCTTTCTTTGGGCTTTCCTTGGGCTTTCCTTTGGCTTTCTTTGGGCTTTCTTTCCCATTTCTTTCCACTTTCTTTGGGCTTTCTTTGGGCTTTCTTTGGGCTTTCTTTGCCCTTTCTTTCCCCTTTCTTTGGGCTTTCTTTCCCCTTTCTTTCCCCTTTCTTTGGGCTTTCTTTGGGCTTTCTTTGGGCTTTCTTTGGGCTTTCTCTGGGCTTTCTTTCCCCTTTCTTTGGGCTTTCTTTCCCCTTTCTTTGGGCTTTCTTTCCCCTTTCTTTGGGCTTTCTTTCCCCTTTCTTTCCCCTTTCTTTGGGCTTTCTTTCCCCTTTCTTTGCGCTTTCTTTCCCCTTTCTTTGGGCTTTCTTTCCCCTTTCTTTGGGCGGTCATTCCCCTTTCTTTGGGCTTTCTTTCCCCTTTCTTTGGGCTTTCCTTGGGCTTTCTTTGGGCTTTCTTTCCCCTTTCTTTCCACTTTTTTGGGCTTTCTTTGGGCTTTCTTTGGGCTTTCTTTGGGCTTTCTTTGGGCTTTCTTTCCCCTTTCTTTGGGCTTTCTTTCCCCTTTCTTTGGGCTGTCATTCCCCTTTCTTTGGGCTTTCTTTCCCCTTTCTTTGGGCTTTCCTTGAGCTTTCTTTGGCCTTTCTTTGGGCTTTCTTTCCCCTTTCTTTCCACTTTCTTTGGGCTTTCTTTGGGCTTTCTTTAGGCTTTCTTTCCCCTTTCTTTGGGCTTTCTTTCCCCTTTCTTTGGGCTGTCATTCCCCTTTCTTTGGGCTTTCTTTCCCCTTTCTTTGGGCTTTCTTTGGGCTTTCTTTGGGATTTCTCTGGGCTTTCTTTCCCCCTTCTTTGGGCTTTCTTTCCCCTTTCTTTGGGCTTTCCTTGGGCTTTCTTTGGGCTTTCTTTCCCCTTTCTTTCCACTTTCTTTGGGCTTTCTTTGGGCTTTCTTTGGGCTTTCTTTCCCCTTTCTTTGGGCTTTCTTTCCCCTTTCTTTGGGCTGTCATTCCCCTTTCTTTGGGCTTTCTTTCCCCTTTCTTTGGGCTTTCTTTGGGCTTTCTTTGGGATTTCTCTGGGCTGTCTTTCCCCTTTCTTTGGGCTTTCTTTCCCCTTTCTTTGGGCTTTCCTTGGGCTTTCTTTCCCCTTTCTTTGGGTTTTCTTTCCCCTTTCTTTGGGCTTTCATTGGGCTTTCTTTGGGCTTTCTTTGGTTTTCTTTCCCCTTTCTTTCCACTTTCTTTGGGCTTTCTTTCCCCTTTCTTTGGGCTTTCTTTCCCCTTTCTTTGGGCTTTCTTTCCCCTTTCTTTGGGCTGTCATTCCCCTTTCTTTGGGCTTTCTTTCCCCTTTCTTTGGGCTTTCTTTCCCCTTTCTTTGGGCTTTCTTTCCCCTTTCTTTGGGCTTTCTTTCCCCTTTCTTTGGGCTTTCTTTCCCATTTCTTTGGGCTTTCTTTGAGATTTCTTTCCCCTTTCTTTGGGCTTTCTTTCCCCTTTCTTTGGGCTTTCTTTGGGCTTTATTTCCCCTTTCTTTGGGCTTTCTTTCCCCTTTCCTTGGACTTTCTTTCCCCTTTCTTTGGGCTTTCTTTCCCCTTTCTTTGGGCTTTCTTCGCGCTTTCTTTCCCCTTTCTTTGGGCTTTCTTTGGGCTTTCTTTCCCCTTTCTTGGGCTTTCTTTGGGCTTTCTGTCCCCTTTCTTTCCCCTTTCTTTGGGCTTTCTTTGGGCTTTCTTCCCCCTTTCTTTGGGCTTTCTTTCCCCTTTCTTTGGGCTTTCTTCCCCCTTTCTTTGGGCTTTCTTTCCCCTTTCTATGGGCTTCATTTCCCCTTTCTTTGGGCTTTCTTTCCCCTTTCATTGCGCTTTCTTTCCCCTTTCTTCGGGCTTTCTTTCCCTTTTCTTTGGGCTTTCTTTGGGCTTTCTTTGGGCTTTCTCTGGGCTTTCTTTCCCCTTTCTTTGGGCTTTCTTTCCCCTTTCTTTGGGCTTTCTTTCCCCTTTCTTTGGGCTTTCTTTCCCCTTTCTTTCCCCTTTCTTTGGGCTTTCTTTCTCCTTTCTTTGCGCTTTCTTTCCCCTTTCTTTGGGCTTTCTTTCCCCTTTCTTTGGGCGGTCATTCCCCTTTCTTTGGGCTTTCTTTCCCCTTTCTTTGGGCTTTCCTTGGGCTTTCTTTGGGCTTTCTTTCCCCTTTCTTTCCACTTTCTTTGGGCTTTCTTTGGGCTTTCTTTGGGCTTTCTTTGGGCTTTCTTTCCCCTTTCTTTGGGCTTTCTTTCCCCTTTCTTTGGGCTGTCATTCCCCTTTCTTTGGGCTTTCTTTCCCCTTTCTTTGGGCTTTCCTTGAGCTTTCTTTGGCCTTTCTTTGGGCTTTCTTTCCCCTTTCTTTCCACTTTCTTTGGGCTTTCTTTGGTCTTTCTTTGGGCTTTCTTTCCCCTTTCTTTGGGCTTTCTTTCCCCTTTCTTTGGGCTGTCATTCCCCTTTCTTTGGGCTTTCTTTCCCCTTTCTTTGGGCTTTCTTTGGGCTTTCTTTGGGATTTCTCTGGGCTTTCTTTCCCCTTTCTTTGGGCTTTCTTTCCCCTTTCTTTGGGCTTTCTTTCCCCTTTATTTGGGCTTTCTTTCCCCTTTCTTTGGGCTTTCTTTGAGCTTTCTTTCCCCTTTCTTGGGGCTTTCTTTCCCCTTTCTTTGGGCTTTCTTTGGGCTGTCATTCCCCTTAATTTGGGCTTTCTTTCCCCTTTCTTTGGGCTTTCTTTCCCCTTTCTTTGGGCTTTCTTTCCCCTTTCTTTGGGCTTTCTTTCCCCTTTCTTTGGGCTTTCTTTGGGCTTTCTTTCCCCTTTCTTTGGGCTTTCTTTCCCCTTTCTCTGGGCTTTCTTTCCCCTTTCTTTGGCCTTTCTTTGGGCTTTCTTTGGGCTTTCTCTGGGCTTTCTTTCCCCTTTCTTTGGGCTTTCTTTCCCCTTTCTTTGGGCTTTCTTTCCCCTTTATTTGGGCTTTCTTTCCCCTTTCTTTGGGCTTTCTTTGAGCTTTCTTTCCCCTTTCTTTGGGCTTTCTTTCCCCTTTCTTTGGGCTTTCTTTGGGCTGTCATTCCCCTTTCTTTGGGCTTTCTTTCCCCTTTCTTTGGGCTTTCTTTCCCCTTTCTTTGGGCTTTCTTTGGGCTTTCTTTCCCCTTTCTTTCCCCTTTCTTTGGGCTTTCTCTGGGCTTTCTTTCCCCTTTCTTTGGGCTTTCTTTCCCCTTTCTTTGGGCTTTATTTCCCCTTTCTTTGGGCTTTCTTTCCCCTTTCCTTGGGCGTTCTTTCCCCTTTCTTTGGGCTTTCTTTCCCCTTTCTTTGGGGTTTCTTTGGGCTTTCTTTCCCCTTTCTTTGGGGTTTCTTTGGGCTTTCTTTCCCCTTTCTTTGGGCTTTCTTTGGGCTTTCTTTCCCCTTTCTTTCCCCTTTCTTTTGGCTTTCTTTCCCCTTTCTTTCCCCTTTCTTTGGGCTTTCTTTCCCCTTTCTTTGGGCTTTCTTTCCCCTTTCTTTGGGCTTTCTTTCCCCTTTCTTTCCCCTTTCCTTGGGCTCTCTTTTTTGCTTTCTTTCCCCTTTCTTTGGGCTTTCTTTCCCCTTTCTTTCCCCTTTATTTGGGCTTTCTTTGGGCTTTCTTTCCCCTTTCTTTGGGATTTCTTTCCCCTTTCTTTGAGCTTTCTTTAGGCTTTCTTTGGGATTTCTTTGGGCTTTCTTTCCCCTTTCTTTGGGCTTTCTTTCCACTTTCTTTGAGCTTTCCTTGGGCTTTCTTTGTGCTTTCTTTGGGCTTTCTTTCCCCTTTCTTTCCGCTTTCTTTGGGCTTTCTTGGGCTTTCTTTCCCCTTTCTTTGGGCTTTCTTTCCCCTTTTTTTGGGCTTTCTTTCCCCTTTTTTTGGGCTTTCTTTCCCCTTTCTTTGGGCTGTCATTCCCCTTTCTTTGGGCTTTCTTTCCCCTTTCTTTGGGCTTTCCTTGGGCTTTCCTTGGGCTTTCTTTGGGCTTTCTTTCCCATTTCTTTCCACTTTCTTTGGGCTTTCTTTGGGCTTTCTTTGGGCTTTCTTTGCCCTTTCTTTCCCCTTTCTTTGGGCTTTCTTTCCCCTTTCTTTCCCCTTTCTTTGGGCTTTCTTTGGGCTTTCTTTGGGCTTTCTTTGGGCTTTCTCTGGGCTTTCTTTCCCCTTTCTTTGGGCTTTCTTTCCCCTTTCTTTGGGCTTTCTTTCCCCTTTCTTTGGGCTTTCTTTCCCCTTTCTTTCCCCTTTCTTTGGGCTTTCTTTCCCCTTTCTTTGCGCTTTCTTTCCCCTTTCTTTGGGCTTTCTTTCCCCTTTCTTTGGGCGGTCATTCCCCTTTCTTTGGGCTTTCTTTCCCCTTTCTTTGGGCTTTCCTTGGGCTTTCTTTGGGCTTTCTTTCCCCTTTCTTTCCACTTTTTTGGGCTTTCTTTGGGCTTTCTTTGGGCTTTCTTTGGGCTTTCTTTGGGCTTTCTTTCCCCTTTCTTTGGGCTTTCTTTCCCCTTTCTTTGGGCTGTCATTCCCCTTTCTTTGGGCTTTCTTTCCCCTTTCTTTGGGCTTTCCTTGAGCTTTCTTTGGCCTTTCTTTGGGCTTTCTTTCCCCTTTCTTTCCACTTTCTTTGGGCTTTCTTTGGGCTTTCTTTGGGCTTTCTATCCCCTTTCTTTGGGCTTTCTTTCCCCTTTCTTTGGGCTGTCATTCCCCTTTCTTTGGGCTTTCTTTCCCCTTTCTTTGGGCTTTCTTTGGGCTTTCTTTGGGATTTCTCTGGGCTTTCTTTCCCCCTTCTTTGGGCTTTCTTTCCCCTTTCTTTGGGCTTTCTTTCCCCTTTCTTTGGGCTTTCTTTCCCCTTTCTTTGGGCTTTCTTTGAGCTTTCTTTCCCCTTTCTTTGGGCTTTCTTTCCCCTTTCTTTGGGCTTTCTTTGGGCTGTCTTTCCCCTTTCTTTGGGCTTTCTTTCCCCTTTCTTTGGGCTTTCTTTCCCCTTTCTTTGGGCTTTCTTTCCCCTTTCTTTGGGCTTTCTTTCCCCTTTCTTTGGGCTTTCTTTCCCCTTTCTTTCCCCTTTCTTTGGGCTTTCTCTGGGCTTTCTTTCCCCTTTCTTTGGGCTTTCTTTCCCCTTTCTTTGGGCTTTATTTCCCCTTTCTTTGGGCTTTCTTTCCCCTTTCCTTGGGCGTTCTTTCCCCTTTCTTTGGGGTTTCTTTGGGCTTTCTTTCCCCTTTCTTTGGGCTTTCTTTGGGCTTTCTTTCCCCTTTCTTTCCCCTTTCTTTTGGCTTTCTTTCCCCTTTCTTTCCCCTTTCTTTGGGCTTTCTTTCCCCTTTCTATGGGCTTTCTTTCCCCTTTCTTTGGGCTTTCTTTCCCCTTTCTTTCCCCTTTCCTTGGGCTCTCTTTTTTGCTTTCTTTCCCCTTTCTTTGGGCTTTCTTTCCCCTTTCTTTCCCATTTATTTGGGCTTTCTTTGGGCTTTCTTTGGGCTTTCTTTCCCCTTTCTTTTGGCTTTCTTTCCCCTTTCTTTCCCCTTTCTTTGGGCTTTCTTTCCCCTTTCTTTGGGCTTTCTTTGAGCTTTCTTTCCCCTTTCTTTGGGCTTTCTTTCCCCTTTCTGTGGGCTTTCTTTGGGCTTTCTTTGCCCTTTCTTTCGGCTTTCTTTCCCCTTTCTTTCCCCTTTCTTTGGGCTTTCTTTCCCCTTTCTTTCCCCTTTCTTTGGGCTTTCTTTGGGCTTTCTTTGGGCTTTCTTTGGGCTTTCTCTGGGCTTTCTTTCCCCTTTCTTTGGGCTTTCTTTCCCCTTTCTTTGGGCTTTCTTTCCCCTTTCTTTGGGCTTTCTTTCCCCTTTCTTTCCCCTTTCTTTGGGCTTTCTTTCCCCTTTCTTTGCGCTTTCTTTCCCCTTTCTTTGGGATTTCTTTCCCCTTTCTTTGGGCGGTCATTCCCCTTTCTTTGGGCTTTCTTTCCCCTTTCTTTGGGCTTTCCTTGGGCTTTCTTTGGGCTTTCTTTCCCCTTTCTTTCCACTTTTTTGGGCTTTCTTTGGGCTTTCTTTGGGCTTTCTTTGGGCTTTCTTTCCCCTTTCTTTGGGCTTTCTTTCCCCTTTCTTTGGGCTGTCATTCCCCTTTCTTTGGGCTTTCTTTCCCCTTTCTTTGGGCTTTCCTTGAGCTTTCTTTGGCCTTTCTTTGGGCTTTCTTTCCCCTTTCTTTCCACTTTCTTTGGGCTTTCTTTGGGCTTTCTTTGGGCTTTCTTTCCCCTTTCTTTGGGCTTTCTTTCCCCTTTCTTTGGGCTGTCATTCCCCTTTCTTTGGGCTTTCTTTCCCCTTTCTTTGGGCTTTCTTTGGGCTTTCTTTGGGATTTCTCTGGGCTTTCTTTCCCCCTTCTTTGGGCTTTCTTTCCCCTTTCTTTGGGCTTTCTTTCCCCTTTCTTTGGTCTTTCTTTCCCCTTTCTTTGGTCTTTCTTTGAGCTTTCTTTCCCCTTTCTTTGGGCTTTCTTTCCCCTTTCTTTGGGCTTTCTTTGGGCTGTCTTTCCCCTTTCTTTGGGCTTTCTTTCCCCTTTCTTTGGGCTTTCTTTCCCCTTTCTTTGGGCTTTCTTTCCCCTTTCTTTGGGCTTTCTTTCCCCTTTCTTTCCCCTTTCTTTGGGCTTTCTCTGGGCTTTCTTTCCCCTTTCTTTGGGCTTTCTTTCCCCTTTCTTTGGGCTTTATTTCCCCTTTCTTTGGGCTTTCTTTCCCCTTTCCTTGGGCGTTCTTTCCCCTTTCTTTGGGGTTTCTTTGGGCTTTCTTTCCCCTTTCTTTGGGCTTTCTTTGGGCTTTCTTTCCCCTTTCTTTCCCCTTTCTTTGGGCTTTCTTTCCCCTTTCTTTCCCCTTTCTTTTGGCTTTCTTTCCCCTTTCTTTCCCCTTTCTTTGGGCTTTCTTTCCCCTTTCTATGGGCTTTCTTTCCCCTTTCTTTGGGCTTTCTTTCCCCTTTCTTTCCCCTTTCCTTGGGCTCTCTTTTTTGCTTTCTTTCCCCTTTCTTTGGGCTTTCTTTCCCCTTTCTTTCCCATTTATTTGGGCTTTCTTTGGGCTTTCTTTGGGCTTTCTTTCCCCTTTCTTTTGGCTTTCTTTCCCCTTTCTTTCCCCTTTCTTTGGGCTTTCTTTCCCCTTTCTTTGGGCTTTCTTTGAGCTTTCTTTCCCCTTTCTTTGGGCTTTCTTTCCCCTTTCTGTGGGCTTTCTTTGGGCTTTCTTTGCCCTTTCTTTCCCCTTTCTTTGGGCTTTCTTTCCCCTTTCTTTCCCCTTTCTTTGGGCTTTCTTTGGGCTTTCTTTGGGCTTTCTTTGGGCTTTCTCTGGGCTTTCTTTCCCCTTTCTTTGGGCTTTCTTTCCCCTTTCTTTGGGCTTTCTTTCCCCTTTCTTTGGGCTTTCTTTCTCCTTTCTTTCCCCTTTCTTTGGGCTTTCTTTCCCCTTTCTTTGCGCTTTCTTTCCCCTTTCTTTGGGCTTTCTTTCCCCTTTCTTTGGGCGGTCATTCCCCTTTCTTTGGGCTTTCTTTCCCCTTTCTTTGGGCTTTCCTTGGGCTTTCTTTGGGCTTTCTTTCCCCTTTCTTTCCACTTTCTTTGGGCTTTCTTTGGGCTTTCTTTGGGCTTTCTTTGGGCTTTCTTTCCCCTTTCTTTGGGCTTTCTTTCCCCTTTCTTTGGGCTGTCATTCCCCTTTCTTTGGGCTTTCTTTCCCCTTTCTTTGGGCTTTCCTTGAGCTTTCTTTGGCCTTTCTTTGGGCTTTCTTTCCCCTTTCTTTCCACTTTCTTTGGGCTTTCTTTGGGCTTTCTTTGGGCTTTCTTTCCCCTTTCTTTGGGCTTTCTTTCCCCTTTCTTTGGGCTGTCATTCCCCTTTCTTTGGGCTTTCTTTCCCCTTTCTTTGGGCTTTCTTTGGGCTTTCTTTGGGATTTCTCTGGGCTTTCTTTCCCCTTTCTTTGGGCTTTCTTTCCCCTTTCTTTGGGCTTTCTTTCCCCTTTCTTTGGGCTTTCTTTCCCCTTTCTTTGGGCTTTCTTTGAGCTGTCTTTCCCCTTTCTTTGGGCTTTCTTTCCCCTTTCTTTGGGCTTTCTTTCCCCTTTCTTTGGGCTTTCTTTCCCCTTTCTTTGGGCTTTCTTTCCCCTTTCTTTGGGCTTTCTTTCCCCTTTCTTTCCCCTTTCTTTGGGCTTTCTCTGGGCTTTCTTTCCCCTTTCTTTGGGCTTTCTTTCCCCTTTCTTTGGGCTTTATTTCCCCTTTCTTTGGGCTTTCTTTCCCCTTTCCTTGGGCGTTCTTTCCCCTTTCTTTGGGGTTTCTTTGGGCTTTCTTTCCCCTTTCTTTGGGGTTTCTTTGGGCTTTCTTTCCCCTTTCTTTGGGCTTTCTTTGGGCTTTCTTTCCCCTTTCTTTCCCCTTTCTTTTGGCTTTCTTTCCCCTTTCTTTCCCCTTTCTTTGGGCTTTCTTTCCCCTTTCTTTGGGCTTTCTTTCCCCTTTCTTTGGGCTTTCTTTCCCCTTTCTTTCCCCTTTCCTTGGGCTCTCTTTATTGCTTTCTTTCCCCTTTCTTTGGGCTTTCTTTCCCCTTTCTTTCCCATTTATTTGGGCTTTCTTTGGGCTTTCTTTGGGCTTTCTTTCCCCTTTCTTTTGGCTTTCTTTCCCCTTTCTTTCCCCTTTCTTTGGGCTTTCTTTCCCCTTTCTTTGGGCTTTCTTTGAGCTTTCTTTCCCCTTTCTTTGGGCTTTCTTTCCCCTTTCTGTGGGCTTTCTTTGGGCTTTCTTTGGGCTTTCTTTGGGCTTTCTTTCCCCTTTCTTTGGGTTTTCTTTCCCCTTTCTTTGGGCTTTCATTGGGCTTTCTTTGGGCTTTCTTTGGTTTTCTTTCCCCTTTCTTTCCACTTTCTTTGGGCTTTCTTTCCCCTTTCTTTGGGCTTTCTTTCCCCTTTCTTTGGGCTTTCTTTCCCCTTTCTTTGGGCTGTCATTCCCCTTTCTTTGGGCTTTCTTTCCCCTTTCTTTGGGCTTTCTTTCCCCTTTCTTTGGGCTTTCTTTCCCCTTTCTTTGGGCTTTCTTTCCCCTTTCTTTGGGCTTTCTTTCCCATTTCTTTGGGCTTTCTTTGAGCTTTCTTTCCCCTTTCTTTGGGCTTTCTTTCCCCTTTCTTTGGGCTTTCTTTGGGGTGTCTTTCCCCTTTCTTTGGGCTTTCTTTCCCCTTTCCTTGGACTTTCTTTCCCCTTTCTTTGGGCTTTCTTTCCCCTTTCTTTGGGCTTTCTTCGCGTTTTCTTTCCCCTTTCTTTGGGCTTTCTTTGGGCTTTCTTTCCCCTTTCTTTGGGCTTTCTTTGGGCTTTCTGTCCCCTTTCTTTCCCCTTTCTTTGGGCTTTCTTTGGGCTTTCTTCCCACTTTCTTTGGGCTTTCTTTCCCCTTTCTTTGGGCTTTATTTCCCCTTTCTTTGGGCTTTCTTTCCCCTTTCATTGCGCTTTCTTTCCCCTTTCTTTGGGCTTTCTTTCCCCTTTCTTTGGGGTTTCTTTGGGCTTTCTTTCCCATTTCTTTGGGGTTTCTTTGGGCTTTCTTTCCCCTTTCTTTGGGCTTTCTTTGGGCTTTCTTTCCCCTTTCTTTCCCCTTTCTTTGGGCTTTCTTTTCCCTTTCTTTCCCCTTTCTTTGGGCTTTCTTTCTCCTTTCTTTGGGCTTTCTTTCCCCTTTCTTTGGGCTTTCTTTCCCCTTTCTTTGGGCTGTCATTCCCCTTTCTTTGGGCTTTCTTTCCCCTTTCTTTCCACTTTCTTTGGGCTTTCTTTGGGCTTTCTTTGGGCTTTCTTTGGTCTTTCTTTCCCCTTTCTTTGGGCTTTCTTTAACTTTTCTTTGGGCTTTCTTTCCCCTTTCTTTGGGCTGTCATTCCCCTTTCTTTGGGCTTTCTTTCCCCTTTCTTTGGGCTTTCCTTGAGCTTTCTTTGGCCTTTCTTTGGGCTTTCTTTCCCCTTTCTTTCCACTTTCTTTGGGCTTTCTTTGGGCTTTCTTTGGGCTTTCTTTCCCCTTTCTTTGGGCTTTCTTTCCCCTTTCTTTGGGTTTTCTTTCCCCTTTCTTTGGGCTTTCTTTCCCCATTCTTTGGGCTTTCTTTCCCTTTTCTTTGGGCTTTCTTCGGGCTTTCTTTGGGATTTCTCTGGGCTTTCTTCCCCCTTTCTTTGGGCTTTCTTTCCCCTTTCTATGGGCTTTATTTCCCCTTTCTTTGGGCTTTCTTTCCCCTTTCATTGCGCTTTCTTTCCCCTTTCTTTGGGCTTTCTTTGGGCTTTCTTCCCCCTTTCTTTGGGCTTTCTTTCCCCTTTCTTCGGGCTTTCTTTCCCTTTTCTTTGGGCTTTCTTTGGGCTTTCTTTGGGCTTTCTCTGGGAATTCTTTCCCCTTTCTTTGGGCTTTCTTTCCCCTTTCTTTGGGCTTTCTTTCCCCTTTCTTTGGGCTTTCTTTCCCCTTTCTTTCCCCTTTCTTTCTCCTTTCTTTGCGCTTTCTTTCCCCTTTCTTTGGGCTTTCTTTCCCCTTTCTTTGGGCAGTCATTCCCCTTTCTTTGGGCTTTCTTTCCCCTTTCTTTGGGCTTTCCTTGGGCTTTCTTTGGGCTTTCTTTCCCCTTTCTTTCCACTTTCTTTCCCCTTTCTTTGGGCTTTCTTTGGGCTTTCTTTGGGCTTTCTTTCCCCTTTCTTTGGGCTTTCTTTCCCCTTTCTTTGGGTTTTCTTTCCCCTTTCTTTGGGCTTTCCTTGGGCTTTCTTTGGGCTTTCTTTGGTTTTCTTTCCCCTTTCTTTCCACTTTCTTTGGGCTTTCTTTCCACTTTCTTTGGGCTTTCTTTCCCCTTTCTTTGGGCTTTCTTTCCCCTTTCTTTGGGCTCTCATTCCCCTTTCTTTGGGTTTTCTTTCCCCTTTCTTTGGGCTTTCTTTCCCCTTTCTTTGGGCTTTCTTTCCCCTTTCTTTCCCCTTTCTTTGGGCTTTCTTTGGGCTTTCTTTGGGCTTTCTTTGGGCTTTCTCTGGGCTTTCTTTCCCCTTTCTTTGGGCTTTCTTTCCCCTTTCTTTGGGCTTTCTTTCCCCTTTCTTTGGGCTTTCTTTCCCCTTTCTTTCCCCTTTCTTTGGGCTTTCTTTCCCCTTTCTTTGGGCTTTCTTTCCCATTTCTTTGGGCTTTCTTTGAGATTTCTTTCCCCTTTCTTTGGGCTTTCTTTGGGGTGTCTTTCCCCTTTCTTTGGGCTTTCTTTCCCCTTTCCTTGGACTTTCTTTCCCCTTTCTTTGGGCTTTCTTTCCCCTTTCTTTGGGCTTTCTTCGCGCTTTCTTTCCCCTTTCTTTGGGCTTTCTTTGGGCTTTCTTTCCCCTTTCTTGGGCTTTCTTTGGGCTTTCTGTCCCCTTTCTTTCCCCTTTCTTTGGGCTTTCTTTGGGCTTTCTTCCCCCTTTCTTTGGGCTTTCTTTCCCCTTTCTTTGGGCTTTCTTCCCCCTTTCTTTGGGCTTTCTTTCCCCTTTCTATGGGCTTCATTTCCCCTTTCTTTGGGCTTTCTTTCCCCTTTCAGTGCGCTTTCTTTCCCCTTTCTTTGGGCTTTCTTTGGGCTTTCTTCCCCCTTTCTTTGGGCTTTCTTTCCCCTTTCTTCGGGCTTTCTTTCCCTTTTCTTTGGGCTTTCTTTGGGCTTTCTTTGGGCTTTCTCTGGGCTTTCTTTCCCCTTTCTTTGGGCTTTCTTTCCCCTTTCTTTGGGCTTTCTTTCCCCTTTCTTTGGGCTTTCTTTCCCCTTTCTTTCCCCTTTCTTTGGGCTTTCTTTCTCCTTTCTTTGCGCTTTCTTTCCCCTTTCTTTGGGCTTTCTTTCCCCTTTCTTTGGGCGGTCATTCCCCTTTCTTTGGGCTTTCTTTCCCCTTTCTTTGGGCTTTCCTTGGGCTTTCTTTGGGCTTTCTTTCCCCTTTCTTTCCACTTTCTTTGGGCTTTCTTTGGGCTTTCTTTGGGCTTTCTTTGGGCTTTCTTTCCCCTTTCTTTGGGCTTTCTTTCCCCTTTCTTTGGGCTGTCATTCCCCTTTCTTTGGGCTTTCTTTCCCCTTTCTTTGGGCTTTCCTTGAGCTTTCTTTGGCCTTTCTTTGGGCTTTCTTTCCCCTTTCTTTCCACTTTCTTTGGGCTTTCTTTGGGCTTTCTTTGGGCTTTCTTTCCCCTTTCTTTGGGCTTTCTTTCCCCTTTCTTTGGGCTGTCATTCCCCTTTCTTTGGGCTTTCTTTCCCCTTTCTTTGGGCTTTCTTTGGGCTTTCTTTGGGATTTCTCTGGGCTTTCTTTCCCCTTTCTTTGGGCTTTCTTTCCCCTTTCTTTGGGCTTTCTTTCCCCTTTCTTTGGGCTTTCTTTCCCCTTTCTTTGGGCTTTCTTTGAGCTTTCTTTCCCCTTTCTTTGGGCTTTCTTTCCCCTTTCTTTGGGCTTTCTTTGGGCTGTCTTTCCCCTTTCTTTGGGCTTTCTTTCCCCTTTCTTTGGGCTTTCTTTCCCCTTTCTTTGGGCTTTCTTTCCCCTTTCTTTGGGCTTTCTTTCCCCTTTCTTTGGGCTTTCTTTCCCCTTTCTTTCCCCTTTCTTTGGGCTTTCTCTGGGCTTTCTTTCCCCTTTCTTTGGGCTTTCTTTCCCCTTTCTTTGGGCTTTATTTCCCCTTTCTTTGGGCTTTCTTTCCCCTTTCCTTGGGCGTTCTTTCCCCTTTCTTTGGGGTTTCTTTGGGCTTTCTTTCCCCTTTCTTTGGGGTTTCTTTGGGCTTTCTTTCCCCTTTCTTTGGGCTTTCTTTGGGCTTTCTTTCCCCTTTCTTTCCCCTTTCTTTTGGCTTTCTTTCCCCTTTCTTTCCCCTTTCTTTGGGCTTTCTTTCCCCTTTCTTTGGGCTTTCTTTCCCCTTTCTTTGGGCTTTCTTTCCCCTTTCTTTCCCCTTTCCTTGGGCTCTCTTTATTGCTTTCTTTCCCCTTTCTTTGGGCTTTCTTTCCCCTTTCTTTCCCATTTATTTGGGCTTTCTTTGGGCTTTCTTTGGGCTTTCTTTCCCCTTTCTTTTGGCTTTCTTTCCCCTTTCTTTCCCCTTTCTTTGGGCTTTCTTTCCCCTTTCTTTGGGCTTTCTTTGAGCTTTCTTTCCCCTTTCTTTGGGCTTTCTTTCCCCTTTCTGTGGGCTTTCTTTGGGCTTTCTTTGGGCTTTCTTTGGGCTTTCTTTCCCCTTTCTTTGGGTTTTCTTTCCCCTTTCTTTGGGCTTTCATTGGGCTTTCTTTGGGCTTTCTTTGGTTTTCTTTCCCCTTTCTTTCCACTTTCTTTGGGCTTTCTTTCCCCTTTCTTTGGGCTTTCTTTCCCCTTTCTTTGGGCTTTCTTTCCCCTTTCTTTGGGCTGTCATTCCCCTTTCTTTGGGCTTTCTTTCCCCTTTCTTTGGGCTTTCTTTCCCCTTTCTTTGGGCTTTCTTTCCCCTTTCTTTGGGCTTTCTTTCCCCTTTCTTTGGGCTTTCTTTCCCATTTCTTTGGGCTTTCTTTGAGCTTTCTTTCCCCTTTCTTTGGGCTTTCTTTCCCCTTTCTTTGGGCTTTCTTTGGGGTGTCTTTCCCCTTTCTTTGGGCTTTCTTTCCCCTTTCCTTGGACTTTCTTTCCCCTTTCTTTGGGCTTTCTTTCCCCTTTCTTTGGGCTTTCTTCGCGCTTTCTTTCCCCTTTCTTTGGGCTTTCTTTGGGCTTTCTTTCCCCTTTCTTTGGGCTTTCTTTGGGCTTTCTGTCCCCTTTCTTTCCCCTTTCTTTGGGCTTTCTTTGGGCTTTCTTCCCACTTTCTTTGGGCTTTCTTTCCCCTTTCTTTGGGCTTTATTTCCCCTTTCTTTGGGCTTTCTTTCCCCTTTCATTGCGCTTTCTTTCCCCTTTCTTTGGGCTTTCTTTCCCCTTTCTTTGGGGTTTCTTTGGGCTTTCTTTCCCATTTCTTTGGGGTTTCTTTGGGCTTTCTTTCCCCTTTCTTTGGGCTTTCTTTGGGCTTTCTTTCCCCTTTCTTTCCCCTTTCTTTGGGCTTTCTTTTCCCTTTCTTTCCCCTTTCTTTGGGCTTTCTTTCTCCTTTCTTTGGGCTTTCTTTCCCCTTTCTTTGGGCTTTCTTTCCCCTTTCTTTGGGCTGTCATTCCCCTTTCTTTGGGCTTTCTTTCCCCTTTCTTTCCACTTTCTTTGGGCTTTCTTTGGGCTTTCTTTGGGCTTTCTTTGGGCTTTCTTTCCCCTTTCTTTGGGCTTTCTTTAACCTTTCTTTGGGCTTTCTTTCCCCTTTCTTTGGGCTGTCATTCCCCTTTCTTTGGGCTTTCTTTCCCCTTTCTTTGGGCTTTCCTTGAGCTTTCTTTGGCCTTTCTTTGGGCTTTCTTTCCCCTTTCTTTCCACTTTCTTTGGGCTTTCTTTGGGCTTTCTTTGGGCTTTCTTTCCCCTTTCTTTGGGCTTTCTTTCCCCTTTCTTTGGGCTGTCATTCCCCTTTCTTTGGGCTTTCTTTCCCCATTCTTTGGGCTTTCTTTCCCTTTTCTTTGGGCTTTCTTTGGGCTTTCTTTGGGATTTCTCTGGGCTTTCTTCCCCCTTTCTTTGGGCTTTCTTTCCCCTTTCTATGGGCTTTATTTCCCCTTTCTTTGGGCTTTCTTTCCCCTTTCATTGCGCTTTCTTTCCCCTTTCTTTGGGCTTTCTTTGGGCTTTCTTCCCCCTTTCTTTGGGCTTTCTTTCCCCTTTCTTCGGGCTTTCTTTCCCTTTTCTTTGGGCTTTCTTTGGGCTTTCTTTGGGCTTTCTCTGGGAATTCTTTCCCCTTTCTTTGGGCTTTCTTTCCCCTTTCTTTGGGCTTTCTTTCCCCTTTCTTTGGGCTTTCTTTCCCCTTTCTTTCCCCTTTCTTTCTCCTTTCTTTGCGCTTTCTTTCCCCTTTCTTTGGGCTTTCTTTCCCCTTTCTTTGGGCGGTCATTCCCCTTTCTTTGGGCTTTCTTTCCCCTTTCTTTGGGCTTTCCTTGGGCTTTCTTTGGGCTTTCTTTCCCCTTTCTTTCCACTTTCTTTCCCCTTTCTTTGGGCTTTCTTTGGGCTTTCTTTGGGCTTTCTTTCCCCTTTCTTTGGGCTTTCTTTCCCCTTTCTTTGGGTTTTCTTTCCCCTTTCTTTGGGCTTTCCTTGGGCTTTCTTTGGGCTTTCTTTGGTTTTCTTTCCCCTTTCTTTCGACTTTCTTTGGGCTTTCTTTCCACTTTCTTTGGGCTTTCTTTCCCCTTTCTTTGGGCTTTCTTTCCCCTTTCTTTGGGCTGTCATTCCCCTTTCTTTGGGTTTTCTTTCCCCTTTCTTTGGGCTTTCTTTCCCCTTTCTTTGGGCTTTCTTTCCCCTTTCTTTCCCCTTTCTTTGGGCTTTCTTTGGGCTTTCTTTGGGCTTTCTTTGGGCTTTCTCTGGGCTTTCTTTCCCCTTTCTTTGGGCTTTCTTTCCCCTTTCTTTGGGCTTTCTTTCCCCTTTCTTTGGGCTTTCTTTCCCCTTTCTTTCCCCTTTCTTTCCCCTTTCTTTGGGCTTTCTTTCCCCTTTCTTTGCGCTTTCTTTCCCCTTTCTTTGGGCTTTCTTTCCCCTTTCTTTGGGCGGTCATTCCCCTTTCTTTGGGCTTTCTTGCCCCTTTCTTTGGGCTTTCCTTGGGCTTTCTTTGGGCTTTCTTTCCCCTTTCTTTCCACTTTCTTTGGGCTTTCTTTGGGCTTTCTTTGGGCTTTCTTTGGGCTTTCTTTGGGCTTTCTTTCCCCTTTCTTTGGGCTTTCTTTCCCCTTTCTTTGGGCTGTCATTCCCCTTTCTTTGGGCTTTCTTTCCCCTTTCTTTGGGCTTTCCTTGAGCTTTCTTTGGCCTTTCTTTGGGCTTTCTTTCCCCTTTCTTTCCACTTTCTTTGGGCTTTCTTTGGGCTTTCTTTCCCCTTTCTTTGGGCTTTCTTTGGGCTTTCTTTCCCCTTTCTTTCCCCTTTCTTTTGGCTTTCTTTCCCCTTTCTTTCCCCTTTCTTTGGGCTTTCTTTCCCCTTTCTTTGGGCTTTCATTCCCCTTTCTTTGGGCTTTCTTTCCCCTTTCTTTCCCCTTTCCTTGGGCTCTCTTTTTTGCTTTCTTTCCCCTTTCTTTGGGCTTTCTTTCCCCTTTCTTTCCCATTTATTTGGGCTTTCTTTGGGCTTTCTTTGGGCTTTCTTTCCCCTTTCTTTTGGCTTTCTTTCCCCTTTCTTTGGGCTTTCTTTGGGCTTTCTTTCCCCTTTCTTTGGGCTTTCTTTGAGCTTTCTTTCCCCTTTCTTTGGGCTTTCTTTCCCCTTTCTGTGGGCTTTCTTTGGGCTTTCTTTGGGCTTTCTTTGGGCTTTCTTTCCCCTTTCTTTGGGTTTTCTTTCCCCTTTCTTTGGGCTTTCATTGGGCTTTCTTTGGGCTTTCTTTGGTTTTCTTTCCCCTTTCTTTCCACTTTCTTTGGGCTTTCTTTCCCCTTTCTTTGGGCTTTCTTTCCCCTTTCTTTGGGCTTTCTTTCCCCTTTCTTTGGGCTGTCATTCCCCTTTCTTTGGGCTTTCTTTCCCCTTTCTTTGGGCTTTCTTTCCCCTTTCTTTGGGCTTTCTTTCCCCTTTCTTTGGGCTTTCTTTTCCCTTTCTTTGGGCTTTCTTTCCCATTTCTTTGGGCTTTCTTTGAGCTTTCTTTCCCCTTTCTTTGGGCTTTCTTTCCCCTTTCTTTGGGCTTTCTTTGGGGTGTCTTTCCCCTTTCTTTGGGCTTTCTTTCCCCTTTCCTTGGACTTTCTTTCCCCTTTCTTTGGGCTTTCTTTCCCCTTTCTTTGGGCTTTCTTTGGGCTTTCTTTCCCCTTTCTTTGGGCTTTCTTTGGGCTTTCTTTCCCCTTTCTTTGGGCTTTCTTTGGGCTTTCTGTCCCCTTTCTTTCCCCTTTCTTTGGGCTTTCTTTGGGCTTTCTTCCCCCTTTCTTTGGGCTTTCTTTCCCCTTTCTTTGGGCTTTATTTCCCCTTTCTTTGGGCTTTCTTTCCCCTTTCATTGCGCTTTCTTTCCCCTTTCTTTGGGCTTTCTTTCCCCTTTCTTTGGGGTTTCTTTGGGCTTTCTTTCCTCTTTCTTTGGGCTTTCTTTGGGCTTTCTTTCCCCTTTCTTTCCCCTTTCTTTGGGCTTTCTTTTCCCTTTCTTTCCCCTTTCTTTGGGCTTTCTTTCTCCTTTCTTTGGGCTTTCTTTCCCCTTTCTTTGGGCTTTCTTTCCCCTTTCTTTGGGCTGTCATTCCCCTTTCTTTGGGCTTTCTTTCCCCTTTCTTTCCACTTTCTTTGGGCTTTCTTTGGGCTTTCTTTGGGCTTTCTTTGGGCTTTCTTTCCCCTTTCTTTGGGCTTTCTTTCCCCTTTCTTTGGGCTTTCTTTCCCCTTTCTTTGGGCTGTCATTCCCCTTTCTTTGGGCTTTCTTTCCCCTTTCTTTGGGCTTTCCTTGAGCTTTCTTTGGCCTTTCTTTGGGCTTTCTTTCCCCTTTCTTTCCACTTTCTTTGGGCTTTCTTTGGGCTTTCTTTGGGCTTTCTTTCCCCTTTCTTTGGGCTGTCATTCCCCTTTCTTTGGGCTTTCTTTCCCCATTCTTTGGGCTTTCTTTCCCTTTTCTTTGGGCTTTCTTTGGGCTTTCTTTGGGATTTCTCTGGGCTTTCTTCCCCCTTTCTTTGGGCTTTCTTTCCCCTTTCTATGGGCTTTATTTCCCCTTTCTTTGGGCTTTCTTTCCCCTTTCATTGCGCTTTCTTTCCCCTTTCTTTGGGCTTTCTTTGGGCTTTCTTCCCCCTTTCTTTGGGCTTTCTTTCCCCTTTCTTCGGGCTTTCTTTCCCTTTTTTTTTGGCTTTCTTTGGGCTTTCTTTGGGCTTTCTTTGGGCTTTCTCTGGGAATTCTTTCCCCTTTCTTTGGGCTTTCTTTCCCCTTTCTTTGGGCTTTCTTTCCCCTTTCTTTGGGCTTTCTTTCCCCTTTCTTTCCCCTTTCTTTGGGCTTTCTTTCTCCTTTCTTTGCGCTTTCTTTCCCCTTTCTTTGGGCTTTCTTTCCCCTTTCTTTGGGCGGTCATTCCCCTTTCTTTGGGCTTTCTTTCCCCTTTCTTTGGGCTTTCCTTGGGCTTTCTTTGGGCTTTCTTTCCCCTTTCTTTCCACTTTCTTTCCCCTTTCTTTGGGCTTTCTTTGGGCTTTCTTTGGGCTTTCTTTCCCCTTTCTTTGGGTTTTCTTTCCCCTTTCTTTGGGCTTTCCTTGGGCTTTCTTTGGGCTTTCTTTGGTTTTCTTTCCCCTTTCTTTCCACTTTCTTTGGGCTTTCTTTCCACTTTCTTTGGGCTTTCTTTCCCCTTTCTTTGGGCTTTCTTTCCCCTTTCTTTGGGCTGTCATTCCCCTTTCTTTGGGTTTTCTTTCCCCTTTCTTTGGGCTTTCTTTCCCCTTTCTTTGGGCTTTCTTTCCCCTTTCTTTGGGCTTTCTTTCCCCTTTCTTTGGGCTTTCTTTCCCATTTCTTTGGGCTTTCTTTGAGCTTTCTTTCCCCTTTCTTTGGGCTTTCTTTCCCCTTTCTTTGGGCTTTCTTTGGGGTGTCTTTCCCCTTTCTTTGGGCTTTCTTTCCCCTTTCCTTGGACTTTCTTTCCCCTTTCTTTGGGCTTTCTTTCCCCTTTCTTTGGGCTTTCTTCGCGCTTTCTTTCCCCTTTCTTTGGGCTTTCTTTGGGCTTTCTTTCCCCTTTCTTTGGGCTTTCTTTGGGCTTTCTTTGGGCTTTCTGTCCCCTTTCTTTCCCCTTTCTTTGGGCTTTCTTTGGGCTTTCTTCCCCCTTTCTTTGGGCTTTCTTTCCCCTTTCTTTGGGCTTTATTTCCCCTTTCTTTGGGCTTTCTTTCCCCTTTCATTGCGCTTTCTTTCCCCTTTCTTTGGGCTTTCTTTCCCCTTTCTTTGGGGTTTCTTTGGGCTTTCTTTCCCATTTCTTTGGGGTTTCTTTGGGCTTTCTTTCCCCTTTCTTTGGGCTTTCTTTGGGCTTTCTTTCCCCTTTCTTTCCCCTTTCTTTGGGCTTTCTTTCCCCTTTCTTTCCCCTTTCTTTGGGCTTTCTTTCTCCTTTCTTTGGGCTTTCTTTCCCCTTTCTTTGGGCTTTCTTTCCCCTTTCTTTGGGCTGTCATTCCCCTTTCTTTGGGCTTTCTTTCCCCTTTCTTTCCACTTTCTTTGGGCTTTCTTTGGGCTTTCTTTGGGCTTTCTTTGGGCTTTCTTTCCCCTTTCTTTGGGCTTTCTTTCCCCTTTCTTTGGGCTTTCTTTCCCCTTTCTTTGGGCTGTCATTCCCCTTTCTTTGGGCTTTCTTTCCCCTTTCTTTGGGCTTTCCTTGAGCTTTCTTTGGCCTTTCTTTGGGCTTTCTTTCCCCTTTCTTTCCACTTTCTTTGGGCTTTCTTTGGGCTTTCTTTGGGCTTTCTTTCCCCTTTCTTTGGGCTTTCTTTCCCCTTTCTTTGGGCTGTCATTCCCCTTTCTTTGGGCTTTCTTTCCCCATTCTTTGGGCTTTCTTTCCCTTTTCTTTGGGCTTTCTTTGGGCTTTCTTTGGGATTTCTCTGGGCTTTCTTCCCCCTTTCTTTGGGCTTTCTTTCCCCTTTCTATGGGCTTTATTTCCCCTTTCTTTGGGCTTTCTTTCCCCTTTCATTGCGCTTTCTTTCCCCTTTCTTTGGGCTTTCTTTGGGCTTTCTTCCCCCTTTCTTTGGGCTTTCTTTCCCCTTTCTTCGGGCTTTCTTTCCCTTTTCTTTGGGCTTTCTTTGGGCTTTCTCTGGGCTTTCTTTCCCCTTTCTTTGGGCTTTCTTTCCCCTTTCTTTGGGCTTTCTTTCCCCTTTCTTTGGGCTTTCTTTCCCCTTTCTTTCCCCTTTCTTTGGGCTTTCTTTCCCCTTTCTTTGCGCTTTCTTTCCCCTTTCTTTGGGCTTTCTTTCCCCTTTCTTTGGGCGGTCATTCCCCTTTCTTTGGGCTTTCTTTCCCCTTTCTTTGGGCTTTCCTTGGGCTTTCTTTGGGCTTTCTTTCCCCTTTCTTTCCACTTTCTTTGGGCTTTCTTTGGGCTTTCTTTGGGCTTTCTTTGGGCTTTCTTTCCCCTTTCTTTGGGCTTTCTTTCCCCTTTCTTTGGGCTTTCCTTGGGCTTTCTTTGGGCTTTCTTTCCCCTTTCTTTGGGTTTTCCTTGAGCTTTCTTTGGCGTTTCTTTGGGCTTTCTTTCCGCTTTCTTTCCACTTTCTTTGGGCTTTCTTTGGGCTTTCTTTGGGCTTTCTTTCCCCTTTCTTCGGGCTTTCTTTCCCCTTTCTTTGGGCTGTCATTCCCCTTTCTTTGGGCTTTCTTTCCCCTTTCTTTGGGCTTTCTTTGGGCTTTCTTTGGGATTTCTCTGGGCTTTCTTTCCCCTTTCTTTGGGCTTTCTTTCCCCTTTCTTTGGGCTTTCTTTCCCCTTTCTTTGGGCTTTCTTTCCCCTTTCTTTGGGCTTTCTTTGAGCTTTCTTTCCCTTTCTTTGGGCTTTCTTTCCCCTTTCTTTGGGCTTTCTTTGGGCTGTCTTTCCCCTTTCTTTGGGCTTTCTTTCCCCTTTCTTTGGGCTTTCTTTCCCCTTTCTTTGGGCTTTCTTTCCCCTTTCATTGGGCTTTCTTTCCCCTTTCTTTGGGCTTTCTTTGAGCTTTCTTTCCCTTTCTTTGGGCTTTCTTTCCCCTTTCTTTGGGCTTTCTTTGGGCTGTCTTTCCCCTTTCTTTGGGCTTTCTTTCCCCTTTCTTTGGGCTTTCTTTCCCCTTTCTTTGGGCTTTCTTTCCCCTTTCTTTGGGCTTTCTTTCCCCTTTCTTTGGGCTTTCTTTGGGCTTTCTTTCCCCTTTCTTTCCCCTTTCTTTGGGCTTTCTCTGGGCTTTCTTTCCCCTTTCTTTGGGCTTTCTTTCCCCTTTCTTTCCCCTTTCTTTGGGCTTTCTCTGGGCTTTCTTTCCCCTTTCTTCGGGCTTTCTTTCCCCTTTCTTTGGGCTGTCATTCCCCTTTCTTTGGGCTTTCTTTCCCCTTTCTTTGGGCTTTCTTTGGGCTTTCTTTGGGATTTCTCTGGGCTTTCTTTCCCCTTTCTTTGGGCTTTCTTTCCCCTTTCCTTGGGCGTTCTTTCCCCTTTCTTTGGGCTTTCTTTCCCCTTTCTTTGGGGTTTCTTTGGGCTTTCTTTCCCCTTTCTTTGGGGTTTCTTTGGGCTTTCTTTCCCCTTTCTTTCCCCTTTCTTTTGGCTTTCTTTCCCCTTTCTTTCCCCTTTCTTTGGGCTTTCTTTCCCCTTTCTTTGGGCTTTCTTTCCCCTTTCTTTCCCCTTTATATGGGCTTTCTTTGGGCTTTCTTTCCCCTTTCTTTGGGATTTCTTTCCCCTTTCTTTGAGCTTTCTTTAGGCTTTCTTTGGGATTTCTTTGGGCTTTCTTTCCCCTTTCTTTGGGCTTTCTTTCCACTTTCTTTGGGCTTTCCTTGGGCTTTCTTTGTGCTTTCTTTGGGCTTTCTTTCCCCTTTCTTTCCGCTTTCTTTGGGCTTTCTTGGGCTTTCTTTCCCCTTTCTTTGGGCTTTCTTTCCCCTTTTTTTGGGCTTTCTTTCCCCTTTCTTTGGGCTTTCTTTCCCCTTTCTTTGGGCTGTCATTCCCCTTTCTTTGGGCTTTCTTTCCCCTTTCTTTGGGCTTTCCTTGGGCTTTCCTTGGGCTTTCTTTGGGCTTTCTTTCCCCTTTCTTTCCACTTTCTTTGGGCTTTCTTTGGGCTTTCTTTGGGCTTTCTTTGCCCTTTCTTTCCCCTTTCTTTCGGCTTTCTTTCCCCTTTCTTTGGGCTTTCTTTGGGCTTTCTTTGGGCTTTCTTTGGGCTTTCTTTGGGCTTTCTTTGGGCTGTCATTCCCCTTTCTTTGGGCTTTCTTTCCCCTTTCTTTGGGCTTTCTTTGGGCTTTCTTTGGGCTTTCTTTGGGCTTTCTTTGGGCTTTATTTGGGCTTTCTTTGGGCTTTCTTTGGGCTTTCTTTGGGCTTTCTTTGGGCTTTCTTTCCCCTTTCTTTGGGCTTTCTTTCCCCTTTCTTTGGGCTTTCTTTGGGCTTTCTTTCCCCTTTCTTTCCACTTTCTTTGGGCTTTCTTTGGGCTTTCTTGGGCTTTCTTTCCCCATTCTTTGGGCTTTCTTTCCCCTTTCTTTGGGCTTTCTTTCCCCTTTCTTTGGGCTTTCTTTCCCCTTTCTTTGGGCTGTCATTCCCCTTTCTTTGGGCTTTCTTTCCCCTTTCTTTGGGCTTTCCTTGGGCTTTCTTTGGGCTTTCTTTGGGCTTTCTTTCCCCTTTCTTTCCACTTTCTTTGGGCTTTCTTTGGGCTTTCTTTGGGCTTTCTTTCCCCTTTCTTTCCCCTTTCTTTGGGCTTTCTTTCCCCTTTCTTTCCCCTTTCTTTGGGCTTTCTTTGGGCTTTCTATGGGCTTTCTTTGTGCTTTCTTTGGGCTGTCATTCCCCTTTCTTTGGGCTTTCTTTCCCCTTTCTTTGGGCTTTCTTTGGGCTTTATTTGGGCTTTCTTTGGGCTTTCTTGGGGCTTTCTTTGGGCTTTCTTTCCCCTTTCTTTGGGCTTTCTTTCCCCTTTCTGTGTGCTTTCTTTGGGCTTTCTTTGGGCTTTCTTTGGGCTTTCTTTGGGCTTTCTTTCCCCTTTCTTTGGGGTTTCTTTCCCCTTTCTTTGGGCTTTCCTTGGGCTTTCTTTGGGCTTTCTTTGGGTTTTCTTTCCCCTTTCTTTCCCCTTTCTTTGGGCTTTCTTTGGGCTTTCTTTGGGCTTTCTCTGGGCTTTCTTTCCCCTTTCTTTGGGCTGTCATTCCCCTTTCTTTGGGCTTTCTTTCCCCTTTCTTTGGGCTTTCTTTCCCCTTTCTTTGGGCTTTCTTTCCCCTTTCTTTGGGCTTTCTTTGAGCTTTCTTTCCCCTTTCTTTGGGCTTTCTTTCCCCTTTCTTTGGGCTTTCTTTGGGCTTTCTTTCCCCTTTCTTTGGGCTTTCTTTCCCCTTTCTTTGGGCTTTCTTTCTCCTTTCTTTGGGCTTTCTTTGCGCTTTCTTTCCCCTTTCTTTGGGCTTTCTTTGGGCTTTCTTCCCCCTTTCTTTGGGCTGTCATTCCCCTTTCTTTGGGCTTTCTTTCCCCTTTCTTTGGGCTTTCCTTGGGCTTTCTCTCCACTTTCTTTGGGCTTTCTTTCCCCTTTCTTTCCCCTTTCTTTGGGCTTTCTTTGGGCTTTCTTTCCCCTTTCTTTGGGCTTTCTTTCCCCTTTCTTTGGGCTTTCTTTCTCCTTTCTTTGGGCTTTCTTTGCGCTTTCTTTCCCCTTTATTTGGGCTTTCTTTGGGCTTTCTTCCCCCTTTCTTTGGGCTGTCATTCCCCTTTCTTTGGGCTTTCTTTCCCCTTTCTTTGGGCTTTCTTTGGGCTTTCTCTCCACTTTCTTTGGGCTTTCTTTCCCCTTTCTTTCCCCTTTCTTTGGGCTTTCTTTGGGCTTTCTTTGGGCTTTCTTTCCCCTTTCTTTGTGCTTTCTTTCCCCTTTCTTTCCCGTTTCTTTGGGCTTTCTTTGGGCTTTCTTTCCCCTTTCTTTGGGCTTTCTTTCGGCTTTCTCTCCACTTTCTTTGGGCTTTCTTTCCCCTTTCTTTCCCTTTTCTTTGGGCTTTCTTTGGGCTTTCTTTGGGCTTTCTTTCCCCTTTCTTTGGGCTTTCTTTCCCCTTTCTTTGGGCTGTCATTCCCCTTTCTTTGGGCTTTCTTTCCCCTTTCTTTGGGCTTTCTTTCCCTTTTCTTTGGGCATTCTTTGGGCTTTCTTTGGGATTTCTCTGGGCTTTCTTTCCCCTTTCTTTGGGCTTTCTTTCCACTTTCTTTGGGCTTTCTTTCCCCTTTCTTTGGGCTTTCTTTGAGCTTTCTTTCCCCTTTCTTTGGGCTTTCTTTCCCCTTTCTTTGGGTTTTCTTTGGGCTGTCTTTCCCCTTTCTTTGGGCTTTCTTTCCCCTTTCTTTGGGCTTTCTTTGGGCTTTCTTTGGGCTTTCTTTCCCCTTTTTTGGGCTTTCTTTCCTCTTTCTTTGGGCTTTCTTTGGGCTTTCTTTCCCCCTTCTTTCCCCTTTCTTTGGGCTTTCTCTGTGCTTTCTTTCCCCTTTCTTTGGGTTTTCTTTCCCCTTTCTTTGGGCTTTCTTTCCCCTTTCTTTGGGCTTTCTTTACCCTTTCTTTGGGCTTTCTTTGGGCTTTCTTTCCCCTTTCTTTGTGCTTTCTTTCCCCTTTCTTTCCCTTTTCTTTGGGCTTTCTTTGGGCTTTCTTTCCCCTTTCTTTGGGCTTTCTTTGGGCTTTCTCTCCACTTTCTTTGGGCTTTCTTTCCCCTTTCTGTGGGCTTTCTTTGGACTTTCTTTGGGCTTTCTTTGGGATTTCTTTCCCCTTTCTTTGGGCTTTCTTTCCCCTTTCTTTTGGCTTTCCTTGGGCTTTCTTTGGGCTTTCTTTGTGCTTTCTTTCCCCTTTCTTTCCATTTTCTTTGGGCTTTCTTTGGGCTTTCTTTGGGCTTTCTTTCCCCTTTCTTTGGGCTTTCTTTCCCCTTTCTTTGGGCTTTATTTGGGCTTTCTTTCCCATTTCTTTGGGCTTTCTTTCCCCTTTCTTTGGGCTTTCCTTGGGCTTTCTTTGGGCTTTCTTTCCCCTTTCTGTCCAATTTCTTTGGGCTTTCTTTGGGCTTTCTTTGGGCTTTCTTTCCCCTTTCTTTGGGCTTTCTTTCCCCTTTCTTTTGGCTTTCCTTGGGCTTTCTTTGGGCTTTCTTTGTGCTTTCTTTCCCCTTTCTTTCCATTTTCTTTGGGCTTTCTTTGGGCTTTCTTTGGGCTTTCTTTCCCCTTTCTTTGGGCTTTCTTTCCCCTTTCTTTGGGCTTTCTTTCCCCTTTCTTTGGGCTTTCCTTGAGCTTTCTTTCCCCTTTCTTTGGGCTTTCTTTCCCCTTTCTTTGGGCTTTCTTTGGGGTGTCTTTCCCCTTTCTTTGGGCTTTCTTTCCCCTTTCTTTGGACTTTCTTTCCCCTTTCTCTGGGCTTTCTTTCCCCTTTCTTTGGCTTTCTTTCCCCTTTCTTTGGGCTTTCTTTCCCCTTTCTTTGGGCTTTCTTTCCCCTTTCTTTGGGCTTTCTTTGAGCTTTCTTTCCCCTTTCTTTGGGCTTTCTTTCCCCTTTCTTTGGGCTTTCTTTGGGCTGTCTTTCCCCTTTCTTTGGGCTTTCTTTCCCCTTTCTTTGGGCTTTCTTTCCCCTTTCTTTGGGCTTTCTTTCCCCTTTCTTTGGGCTTTCTTTCCCCTTTCTTTCCCCTTCCTTTGGGCTTTCTCTGGGCTTTCTTTCCCCTTTCTTTGGGCTTTCTTTCCCTTTCTTTGGGCTTTATTTCCCCTTTTTTTGGGCTTTCTTTCCCCTTTCCTTGGGCTTTCTTTCCCCTTTCTTTGGGCTTTCTTTCCCCTTTCTTTGGGGTTCTTTGGGCTTTCTTTCCCCTTTCTTTGGGGTTTCTTTGGGCTTTCTTTCCCTTTCTTTGGGCTTTCTTTGGGCTTTCTTTACCCTTTCTTTCCCCTTTCTTTTGGCTTTCTTTCCCCTTTCTTTCCCCTTTCTTTGGGCTTTCTTTCCCCTTTCTTTGGGCTTTCTTTCCCCTTTCTTTGGGCTTTCTTTTCCCTTTCTTTCCCCTTTCCTGGGCTCTCTTTTTTGCTTTCTTTCCCCTTTCTTTGGCTTTCTTTCCCCTTTCTTTCCCCTTTATTTGGGCTTTCTTTGGGCTTTCTTTGGGCTTTCTTTGGTCTTTCTTTCCCCTTTCTTTGGGCTTTCTTTCCCCTTTCTGTGAGCTTTCTTTGGGCTTTCTTTGGGATTTCTTTGGGCTTTCTTTCCCCTTTCTTTGGGCTTTCTTTCCCCTTTCTTTGGGCTTTCTTGGGCTTTCTTTGTGCTTTCTTTGGGCTTTCTTTCCCCTTTCTTTCCGCTTTCTTTGGGCTTTCTTTGGGCTTTCTTTGGGCTTTCTTTCCCCTTTCTTTGGCTTTCTTTCCCCTTTTTTTGGGCTTTCTTTCCCCTTTCTTTGGGCTTTCTTTCCCCTTTCTTTGGGCTGTCATTCCCCTTTCTTTGGGCTTTCTTTCCCCTTTCTTTGGGCTTTCTTTGGGCTTTCTTTGGGCTTTCTTTCCCCTTTCTTTCCCCTTTCTTTGGGCTTTCTTTCCCCTTTCTTTCCCCTTTCTTTGGGCTTTCTTTGGGCTTTCTTTGGGCTTTCTTTGCGCTTTCTTAGGGCTGTCATTCCCCTTTCTTTGGGCTTTCTTTCCCCTTTCTTTGGGCTTTCTTTCCCCTTTCTTTGGTATTTCTTTGCACTTTCTTTCCCCTTTCTTTGGGCTTTCTTTGGGCTTTCTTTCCCCTTTCTTTGGGCTTTCTTTCCCCTGTCTTTCCCCTTTCTTTGTGCTTTCTTTGGGCTTTCTTTGGGCTTTCTTTCCCCTTTCTTTGGGCTTTCTTTCCCCTTTCTGTGGGCTTTCTTTGGACTTTCTTTGGGCTTTCTTTGGGCTTTATTTCCCCTTTCTTTGTGCTTTCTTTCCCCTTTCTTTCCATTTTCTTTGGGCTTTCTTTGGGCTTTCTTTGGGCTTTTTTTCCCCTTTCTTTGGGCTTTCTTTCCCATTTCTTTGGGCTTTCTTTGGGCTTTCTTTCCCCTTTCTTTGGGCTTTCTTTCCCCTTTCTTTGGGCTGTCTTTCCCCTTTCTTTGGGCTTTCTTTCCCCTTTCTTTGGGCTTTCCTTGGGCTTTCTTTGGGCTTTCTTTCCCCTTTCTGTCCAATTTCTTTGGGCTTTCTTTGGGCTTTCTTTGGGCTTTCTTTCCCCTTTCTTTGGGCTTTCTTTCCCCTTTCTTTTGGCTTTCCTTGGGCTTTCTTTGGGCTTTCTTTGTGCTTTCTTTCCCCTTTCTTTCCATTTTCTTTGGGCTTTCTTTGGGCTTTCTTTGGGCTTTCTTTCCCCTTTCTTTGGGCTTTCTTTCCCCTTTCTTTGGGCTTTCTTTCCCCTTTCTTTGGGCTTTCTTTCCCCTTTCTTTGGGCTTTCTTTGAGCTTTCTTTCCCCTTTCTTTGGGCTTTCTTTCCCCTTTCTTTGGACTTTCTTTCCCCTTTCTCTGGGCTTTCTTTCCCCTTTCTTTGGGCTTTCTTTCCCCTTTCTTTGGGCTTTCTTTCCCCTTTCTTTGGGCTTTCTTTCCCCTTTCTTTGGGCTTTCTTTGAGCTTTCTTTCCCCTTTCTTTGGGCTTTCTTTCCCCTTTCTTTGGGCTTTCTTTGGGCTGTCTTTCCCCTTACTTTGGGCTTTCTTTCCCCTTTCTTTGGGCTGTCTTTCCCCTTACTTTGGGCTTTCTTTCCCCTTTCTTTGGGCTTTCTTTCCCCTTTCTTTGGGCTTTCTTTGGGCTTTCTTTCCCCTTTCTTTCCCCCTTTTTTGGGCTTTCTCTGGGCTTTCTTTCCCCTTTCTTTGGGCTTTCTTTCCCCTTTCTTTGGGCTTTATTTCCCCTTTCTTTGGGCTTTCTTTCCCCTTTCTTTGGGCTTTCTTTCCCCTTTCTTTCCCCTTTCTTTGGGGTTTCTTTGGGCTTTCTTTCCCCTTTCTTTGGGCTTTCTTTGGGCTTTCTTTCCCCTTTCTTTCCCCTTTCTTTTGGCTTTCTTTCCCCTTTCTTTCCCCTTTCTTTGGGCTTTCTTTCCCCTTTCTTTGGGCTTTCTTTCCCCTTTCTTTGGGCTTTCTTTCCCCTTTCTTTCCCCTTTCCTTGGGCTCTCTTTTTTGCTTACTTTCCCCTTTCTTTGGGCTTTCTTTCCCCTTTCTTTCCCCTTTATTTGGGCTTTCTTTGGCCTTTCTTTGGGCTTTCTTTGGTCTTTCTTTCCCCTTTCTTTGGGCTTTCTTTCCCCTTTCTGTGAGCTTTCTTTGGGCTTTCTTTGGGATTTCTTTGGGCTTTCTTTCCCCTTTCTTTGGGCTTTCTTTCCCCTTTCTTTGGGCTTTCCTTGGGCTTTCTTTGTGCGTACTTTGGGCTTTCTTTCCCCTTTCTTTCCGCTTTCTTTGGGCTTTCTTTGGGCTTTCTTTGGGCTTTCTTTCCCCTTTCTTTGGGCTTTCTTTCCCCTTTTTTTGGGCTTTCTTTCCCCCTTCTTTGGGCTTTCTTTCCCCTTTCTTTGGGCTTTCCTTGGGCTTTCTTTGGGCTTCCTTTGGGCTTTCTTTCCCCTTTCTTTCCACTTTCTTTGGGCTTTCTTTGGGCTTTCTTTGGGCTTTCTTTCCCCTTTCTTTCCCCTTTCTTTGGGCTTTCTTTCCCCTTTCTTTCCCCTGTCTTTGGGCTTTCTTTGGGCTTTCTTTGGGCTTTCTTTGGGCTTTCTTTGGGCTGTCATTCCCCTTTCTTTGGGCTTTCTTTGGGCTTTCTTTGGGCTTTCTTTGGGCTTTCTTTGGGCTTTCTTTGGGCTTTATTTGGGCTTTCTTTGGGCTTTCTTTCCCCTTTCTTTGGGCTTTCTTTCCCCTTTCTTTGGGCTTTCTTTGGCTTTCTTTCCCCTTTCTTTCCACTTTCTTTGGGCTTTCTTTGGGCTTTCTTGGGCTTTCTTTCCCCTTTCTTTGGGCTTTCTTTCCCCTTTCTTTGGGCTTTCTTTCCCCTTTCTTTGGGCTTTCTTTCCCCTTTCTTTGGGCTGTCATTCCCCTTTCTTTGGGCTTTCTTTCCCCTTTCTTTGGGCTTTCCTTGGGCTTTCTTTGGGCTTTCATTCCCCTTTCTTTCCACTTTCTTTGGACTTTCTTTGGGCTTTCTTTGGGCTTTCTTTCCCCTTTCTTTCCCCTTTCTTTGGGCTTTCTTTCCCCTTTCTTTCCCCTTTCTTTGGGCTTTCTTTGGGCTTTCTTTGGGCTTTCTTTGTGCTTTCTTAGGGCTGTCATTCCCCTTTCTTTAGGCTTTCTTTCCCCTTTCTTTGGGCTTTCTTTGGGCTTTCTTTGGGCTTTCTTTGGGCTTTCTTTGGGCTTTCTTTGGGCTTTCTTTGGGCTTTCCTTGGGCTTTCTTTGGGCTTTCTTTGGGCTTTCTTTCCCCTTTCTTTGGGCTTTCTTTCCCCTTTCTTTGGTATTTCTTTTCACTTTCTTTCCCCTTTCTTTGGGCTTTCTTTGGGCTTTCTTTCCCCTTTCTTTCCCCTTTCTTTGGGCTTTCTTTCCCCTTTCTTTCCCCTGTCTTTGGGCTTTCTTTGGGCTTTCTTTGGGCTTTCTTTGGGCTTTCTTTGGGCTGTCATTCCCCTTTCTTTGGGCTTTCTTTGGGCTTTCTTTGTGCTTTCTTTGGGCTTTCTTTGGGCTTTCTTTGGGCTTTCTTTGGGCTTTCTTTGCTCTTTATTTGGGCTTTCTTTGGGCTTTCTTTCCCCTTTCTTTGGGCTTTCTTTCCCCTTTCTTTGGGCTTTCTTTGGCTTTCTTTCCCCTTTCTTTCCACTTTCTTTGGGCTTTCTTTGGGCTTTCTTGGGCTTTCTTTCCCCTTTCTTTGGGCTTTCTTTCCCCTTTCTTTGGGCTTTCTTTCCCCTTTCTTTGGGCTTTCTTTCCCCTTTCTTTGGGCTGTCATTCCCCTTTCTTTGGGCTTTCTTTCCCCTTTCTTTGGGCTTTCCTTGGGCTTTCTTTGGGCTTTCTTTCCCCTTTCTTTCCACTTTCTTTGGGCTTTCTTTGGGCTTTCTTTCCCCTTTCTTTCCCCTTTCTTTGGGCTTTCTTTCCCCTTTCTTTCCCCTTTCTTTGGGCTTTCTCTGGGCTTTCTTTCCCCTTTCTTTGGGCTTTCTTTCCCCTTTCTTTCCCCTTTCTTTGGGCTTTCTCTGGGCTTTCTTTCCCCTTTCTTTGGGCTTTATTTCCCCTTTCTTTGGGCTTTCTTTCCCCTTTCCTTGGGCGTTCTTTCCCCTTTCTTTGGGCTTTCTTTCCCCTTTCTTTGGGGTTTCTTTGGGCTTTCTTTCCCCTTTCTTTGGGGTTTCTTTGGGCTTTCTTTCCCCTTTCTTTGGGCTTTCTTTGGGCTTTCTTTCCCCTTTCTTTCCCCTTTCTTTTGGCTTTCTTTCCCCTTTCTTTCCCCTTTCTTTGGGCTTTCTTTCCCCTTTCTTTGGGCTTTCTTTCCCCTTTCTTTCCCCTTTATATGGGCTTTCTTGGGCTTTCTTTGGGCTTTCTTTCCCCTTTCTTTGGGATTTCTTTCCCCTTTCTTTGAGCTTTCTTTAGGCTTTCTTTGGGATTTCTTTGGGCTTTCTTTCCCCTTTCTTTGGGCTTTCTTTCCACTTTCTTTGGGCTTTCCTTGGGCTTTCTTTGTGCTTTCTTTGGGCTTTCTTTCCCCTTTCTTTCCGCTTTCTTTGGGCTTTCTTGGGCTTTCTTTCCCCTTTCTTTGGGCTTTCTTTCCCCTTTTTTTGGCTTTCTTTCCCCTTTCTTTGGGCTTTCTTTCCCCTTTCTTTGGGCTGTCATTCCCCTTTCTTTGGGCTTTCTTTCCCCTTTCTTTGGGCTTTCCTTGGGCTTTCCTTGGGCTTTCTTTGGGCTTTCTTTCCCCTTTCTTTCCACTTTCTTTGGGCTTTCTTTGGGCTTTCTTTGGGCTTTCTTTGGGCTGTCATTCCCCTTTCTTTGGGCTTTCTTTCCCCTTTCTTTGGGCTTTCTTTGGGCTTTCTTTGGGCTTTCTTTGGGCTTTCTTTGGGCTTTATTTGGGCTTTCTTTGGGCTTTCTTTGGGCTTTCTTTGGGCTTTCTTTCCCCTTTCTTTGGGCTTTCTTTCCCCTTTCTTTGGGCTTTCTTTGGGCTTTCTTTCCCCTTTCTTTCCACTTTCTTTGGGCTTTCTTTGGGCTTTCTTGGGCTTTCTTTCCCCATTCTTTGGGCTTTCTTTCCCCTTTCTTTGGGCTTTCTTTCCCCTTTCTTTGGGCTTTCTTTCCCCTTTCTTTGGGCTGTCATTCCCCTTTCTTTGGGCTTTCTTTCCCCTTTCTTTGGGCTTTCCTTGGGCTTTCTTTGGGCTTTCTTTCCCCTTTCTTTCCACTTTCTTTGGGCTTTCTTTGGGCTTTCTTTGGGCTTTCTTTCCCCTTTCTTTCCCCTTTCTTTGGGCTTTCTTTCCCCTTTCTTTCCCCTTTCTTTGGGCTTTCTTTGGGCTTTCTATGGGCTTTCTTTGTGCTTTCTTTGGGCTGTCATTCCCCTTTCTTTGGGCTTTCTTTCCCCTTTCTTTGGGCTTTCTTTGGGCTTTATTTGGGCTTTCTTTGGGTTTTCTTTGGGCTTTCTTTGGGCTTTCTTTGGGCTTTCTTTCCCCTTTCTTTGGGCTTTCTTTCCCCTTTCTGTGTGCTTTCTTTGGGCTTTCTTTGGGCTTTCTTTGGGCTTTCTTTCCCCTTTCTTTGGGGTTTCTTTCCCCTTTCTTTGGGCTTTCCTTGGGCTTTCTTTGGGCTTTCTTTGGGTTTTCTTTCCCCTTTCTTTCCCCTTTCTTTGGGCTTTCTTTGGGCTTTCTTTGGGCTTTCTCTGGGCTTTCTTTCCCCTTTCTTTGGGCTGTCATTCCCCTTTCTTTGGGCTTTCTTTCCCCTTTCTTTGGGCTTTCTTTCCCCTTTCTTTGGGCTTTCTTTGAGCTTTCTTTCCCCTTTCTTTGGGCTTTCTTTCCCTTTTCTTTGGGCTTTCTTTGGGCTTTCTTTCCCCTTTCTTTGGGCTTTCTTTCCCCTTTCTTTGGGCTTTCTTTCTCCTTTCTTTGGGCTTTCTTTGCGCTTTCTTTCCCCTTTCTTTGGGCTTTCTTTGGGCTTTCTTCCCCCTTTCTTTGGGCTGTCATTCCCCTTTCTTTGGGCTTTCTTTCCCCTTTCTTTGGGCTTTCTTTGGGCTTTCTCTCCACTTTCTTTGGGCTTTCTTTCCCCTTTCTTTCCCCTTTCTTTGGGCTTTCTTTGGGCTTTCTTTCCCCTTTCTTTGGGCTTTCTTTCCCCTTTCTATGGGCTTTCTTTCTCCTTTCTTTGGGCTTTCTTTGCGCTTTCTTTCCCCTTTCTTTGGGCTTTCTTTGGGCTTTCTTCCCCCTTTCTTTGGGCTGTCATTCCCCTTTCTTTGGGCTTTCTTTCCCCTTTCTTTGGGCTTTCTTTGGGCTTTCTCTCCACTTTCTTTGGGCTTTCTTTCCCCTTTCTTTCCCCTTTCTTTGGGCTTTCTTTGGGCTTTCTTTGGGCTTTCTTTCCCCTTTCTTTGTGCTTTCTTTCCCCTTTCTTTCCCGTTTCTTTGGGCTTTATTTGGGCTTTCTTTCCCCTTTCTTTGGGCTTTCTTTCGGCTTTCTCTCCACTTTCTTTGGGCTTTCTTTCCCCTTTCTTTCCCTTTTCTTTGGGCTTTCTTTGGGCTTTCTTTGGGCTTTCTTTCCCCTTTCTTTGGGCTTTCTTTCCCCTTTCTTTGGGCTATCATTCCCCTTTCTTTGGGCTTTCTTTCCCCTTTCTTTGGGCTTTCTTTCCCTTTTCGTTGGGCATTCTTTGGGCTTTCTTTGGGATTTCTCTGGGCTTTCTTTCCCCTTTCTTTGGGCTTTCTTTCCACTTTCTTTGGGCTTTCTTTCCCCTTTCTTTGGGCTTTCTTTGAGCTTTCTTTCCCCTTTCTTTGGGCTTTCTTTCCCCTTTCTTTGGGTTTTCTTTGGGCTGTCTTTCCCCTTTCTTTGGGCTTTCTTTCCCCTTTCTTTGGGCTTTCTTTGGGCTTTCTTTGGGCTTTCTTTCCCCTTTTTTGGGCTTTCTTTCCCCTTTCTTTGGGCTTTCTTTGGGCTTTCTTTCCCCTTCTTTCCCCTTTCTTTGGGCTTTCTCTGGGCTTTCTTTCCCCTTTCTTTGGGTTTTCTTTCCCCTTTCTTTGGGCTTTCTTTCCCGTTTCTTTGGGCTTTCTTTACCCTTTCTTTGGGCTTTCTTTGGGCTTTCTTTCCCCTTTCTTTGTGCTTTCTTTCCCCTTTCTTTCCCTTTTCTTTGGGCTTTCTTTGGGCTTTCTTTCCCCTTTCTTTGGGCTTTCTTTGGGCTTTCACTCCACTTTCTTTGGGCTTTCTTTCCCCTTTCTGTGGGCTTTCTTTGGACTTTCTTTGGGCTTTCTTTGGGATTTCTTTCCCCTTTCTTTGGGCTTTCTTTCCCCTTTCTTTTGGCTTTCCTTGGGCTTTCTTTGGGCTTTCTTTGTGCTTTCTTTCCCCTTTCTTTCCATTTTCTTTGGGCTTTCTTTGGGCTTTCTTTGGGCTTTCTTTCCCCTTTCTTTGGGCTTTCTTTCCCCTTTCTTTGGGCTTTCTTTGGGCTTTCTTTCCCCTTTCTTTGGGCTTTCTTTCCCCTTTCTTTGGGCTTTCCTTGGGCTTTCTTTGGGCTTTCTTTCCCCTTTCTGTCCAATTTCTTTGGGCTTTCTTTGGGCTTTCTTTGGGCTTTCTTTCCCCTTTCTTTGGGCTTTCTTTCCCCTTTCTTTTGGCTTTCCTTGGGCTTTCTTTGGGCTTTCTTTGTGCTTTCTTTCCCCTTTCTTTCCATTTTCTTTGGGCTTTCTTTTGGCTTTCTTTGGGCTTTCTTTGGGCTTTCTTTCCCCTTTCTTTGGGCTTTCTTTCCCCTTTCTTTGGGCTTTCTTTCCCCTTTCTTTGGGCTTTCCTTGAGCTTTCTTTCCCCTTTCTTTGGGCTTTCTTTCCCCTTTCTTTGGGCTTTCTTTGGGGTGTCTTTCCCCTTTCTTTGGGCTTTCTTTCCCCTTTCTTTGGACTTTCTTTCCCCTTTCTCTGGGCTTTCTTTCCCCTTTCTTTGGGCTTTCTTTCCCCTTTCTTTGGGCTTTCTTTCCCCTTTCTTTGGGCTTTCTTTCCCCTTTCTTTGGGCTTTCTTTGAGCTTTCTTTCCCCTTTCTTTGGGCTTTCTTTCCCCTTTCTTTGGGCTTTCTTTGGGCTGTCTTTCCCCTTTCTTTGGGCTTTCTTTCCCCTTTCTTTGGGCTTTCTTTCCCCTTTCTTTGGGCTTTCTTTCCCCTTTCTTTGGGCTTTATTTGGGCTTTCTTTCCCCTTTCTTTCCCCTTCCTTTGGGCTTTCTCTGGGCTTTCTTTCCCCTTTCTTTGGGCTTTCTTTCCCCTTTCTTTGGGCTTTATTTCCCCTTTTTTTGGGCTTTCTTTCCCCTTTCCTTGGGCTTTCTTTCCCCTTTCTTTGGGCTTTCTTTCCCCTTTCTTTGGGGTTTCTTTGGGCTTTCTTTCCCCTTTCTTTGGGGTTTCTTTGGGCTTTCTTTCCCCTTTCTTTGGGCTTTCTTTGGGCTTTCTTTACCCTTTCATTCCCCTTTCTTTTGGCTTTCTTTCCCCTTTCTTTCCCCTTTCTTTGGGCTTTCTTTCCCCTTTCTTTGGGCTTTCTTTCCCCTTTCTTTGGGCTTTCTTTTCCCTTTCTTTCCCCTTTCCTTGGGCTCTCTTTTTTGCTTTCTTTCCGCTTTCTTTGGGCTTTCTTTCCCCTTTCTTTCCCCTTTATTTGGGCTTTCTTTGGGCTTTCTTTGGGCTTTCTTTGGTCTTTCTTTCCCCTTTCTTTGGGCTTTCTTTCCCCTTTCTGTGAGCTTTCTTTGGGCTTTCTTTGGGATTTCTTTGGGCTTTCTTTCCCCTTTCTTTGGGCTTTCTTTCCCCTTTCTTTGGGCTTTCCTTGGGCTTTCTTTGTGCTTTCTTTGGGCTTTCTTTCCCCTTTCTTTCCGCTTTCTTTGGGCTTTCTTTGGGCTTTCTTTGGGCTTTCTTTCCCCTTTCTTTGGGCTTTCTTTCCCCTTTTTTTGGGCTTTCTTTACCCTTTCTTTGGGCTTTCTTTCCCCTTTCTTTGGGCTGTCATTCCCCTTTCTTTGGGCTTTCTTTCCCCTTTCTTTGGGCTTTCTTTGGGCTTTCTTTGGGCTTTCTTTCCCCTTTCTTTCCCCTTTCTTTGGGCTTTCTTTCCCCTTTCTTTCCCCTTTCTTTGGGCTTTCTTGGGCTTTCTTTGGGCTTTCTTTGCGCTTTCTTAGGGCTGTCATTCCCCTTTCTTTGGGCTTTCTTTCCCCTTTCTTTGGGCTTTCTTTCCCCTTTCTGTGGGCTTTCTTTTGACTTTCTTTGGGCTTTCTTTGGGCTTTATTTCCCCTTTCTTTGTGCTTTCTTTCCCCTTTCTTTCCATTTTCTTTGGGCTTTCTTTGGGCTTTCTTTGGGCTTTTTTTCCCCTTTCTTTGGGCTTTCTTTCGCATTTCTTTGGGCTTTCTTTGGGCTTTCTTTGGGCTTTCTTTCCCCTTTCTTTGGGCTTTCTTTCCCCTTTCTTTGGGCTGTCTTTCCCCTTTCTTTGGGCTTTCTTTCCCCTTTCTTTGGGCTTTCCTTGGGCTTTCTTTGGGCTTTCTTTCCCCTTTCTGTCCAATTTCTTTGGGCTTTCTTTGGGCTTTCTTTCCCCTTTCTTTGGGCTTTCTTTCCCCTTTCTTTTGGCTTTCCTTGGGCTTTCTTTGGGCTTTCTTTGTGCTTTCTTTCCCCTTTCTTTCCATTTTCTTTGGCTTTCTTTGGGCTTTCTTTGGGCTTTCTTTCCCCTTTCTTTGGGCTTTCTTTCCCCTTTCTTTGGGCTTTCTTTCCCCTTTCTTTGGGCTTTCTTTGAGCTTTCTTTCCCCTTTCTTTGGGATTTCTTTCCCCTTTCTTTGGGCTTTCTTTGGGGTGTCTTTCCCCTTTCTTTGGGCTTTCTTTCCCCTTTCTTTGGACTTTCTTTCCCCTTTCTCTGGGCTTTCTTTCCCCTTTCTTTGGCCTTTCTTTCCCCTTTCTTTGGGCTTTCTTTCCCCTTTCTTTGGGCTTTCTTTCCCCTTTCTTTGGGCTTTCTTTGAGCTTTCTTTCCCCTTTCTTTGGGCTTTCTTTCCCCTTTCTTTGGGCTTTCTTTGGGCTGTCTTTCCCCTTACTTTGGGCTTTCTTTCCCCTTTCTTTGGGCTGTCTTTCCCCTTACTTTGGGCTTTCTTTCCCCTTTCTTTGGGCTTTCTTTCCCCTTTCTTTGGGCTTTCTTTGGGCTTTCTTTCCCCTTTCTTTCCCCTTTCTTTGGGCTTTCTCTGGGCTTTCTTTCCCCTTTCTTTGGGCTTTCTTTCCCCTTTCTTTGGGCTTTATTTCCCCTTTCTTTGGGCTTTCTTTCCCCTTTCTTTGGGCTTTCTTTCCCCTTTCTTTCCCCTTTCTTTGGGGTTTCTTTGGGCTTTCTTTCCCCTTTCTTTGGGCTTTCTTTGGGCTTTCTTTCCCCTTTCTTTCCCCTTTCTTTTGGCTTTCTTTCCCCTTTCTTTCCCCTTTCTTTGGGCTTTCTTTCCCCTTTCTTTGGGCTTTCTTTCCCCTTTCTTTGGGCTTTCTTTCCCCTTTCTTTCCCCTTTCCTTGGGCTCTCTTTTTTGCTTTCTTTCCCCTTTCTTTGGGCTTTCTTTCCCCTTTCTTTCCCCTTTATTTGGGCTTTCTTTGGGCTTTCTTTGGGCTTTCTTGGTCTTTCTTTCCCCTTTCTTTGGGCTTTCTTTCCCCTTTCTGTGAGCTTTCTTTGGGCTTTCTTTGGGATTTCTTTGGGCTTTCTTTCCCCTTTCTTTGGGCTTTCTTTCCCCTTTCTTTGGGCTTTCCTTGGGCTTTCTTTGTGCGTACTTTGGGCTTTCTTTCCCCTTTCTTTCTGCTTTCTTTGGGCTTTCTTTGGGCTTTCTTTGGGCTTTCTTTCCCCTTTCTTTGGGCTTTCTTTCCCCTTTTTTTGGCTTTCTTTCCCCCTTCTTTGGGCTTTCTTTCCCCTTTCTTTGGGCTGTCATTCCCCTTTCTTTGGGCTTTCTTTCCCCTTTCTTTGGGCTTTCCTTGGGCTTTCTTTGGGCTTCCTTTGGGCTTTCTTTCCCCTTTCTTTCCACTTTCTTTGGGCTTTCTTTGGCTTTCTTTGGGCTTTCTTTCCCCTTTCTTTCCCCTTTCTTCGGCTTTCTTTCCCCTTTCTTTCCCCTGTCTTTGGGCTTTCTTTGGGCTTTCTTTGGGCTTTCTTTGGGCTTTCTTTGGGCTGTCATTCCCCTTTCTTTGGGCTTTCTTTGGGCTTTCTTTGGGCTTTCTTTGGGCTTTCTTTGGGCTTTCTTTGGGCTTTATTTGGGCTTTCTTTGGGCTTTCTTTCCCCTTTCTTTGGGCTTTCTTTCCGCTTTCTTTGGGCTTTCTTTGGCTTTCTTTCCCCTTTCTTTCCACTTTCTTTGGGCTTTCTTTGGGCTTTCTTGGGCTTTCTTTCCCCTTTCTTTGGGCTTTCTTTCCCCTTTCTTTGGGCTTTCTTTCCCCTTTCTTTGGGCTTTCTTTCCCCTTTCTTTGGGCTGTCATTCCCCTTTCTTTGGGCTTTCTTTCCCCTTTCTTTGGGCTTTCCTTGGGCTTTCTTTGGGCTTTCTTTCCCCTTTCTTTCCACTTTCTTTGGGCTTTCTTTGGGCTTTCTTTGGGCTTTCTTTCCCCTTTCTTTCCCCTTTCTTTGGGCTTTCTTTCCCCTTTCTTTCCCCTTTCTTTGGGCTTTCTTTGGGCTTTCTTTGGGCTTTCTTTGTGCTTTCTTAGGGCTGTCATTCCCCTTTCTTTAGGCTTTCTTTCCCCTTTCTTTGGGCTTTCTTTGGGCTTTCTTTGGGCTTTCTTTGGGCTTTCTTTGGGCTTTCTTTGGGCTTTATTTGGGCTTTCCTTGGGCTTTCTTTGGGCTTTCTTTGGGCTTTCTTTCCCCTTTCTTTGGGCTTTCTTTCCCCTTTCTTTGGTATTTCTTTGCACTTTCTTTCCCCTTTCTTTGGGCTTTCTTTGGGCTTTCTTTCCCCTTTCTTTCCCCTTTCTTTGGGCTTTCTTTCCCCTTTCTTTCCCCTGTCTTTGGGCTTTCTTTGGGCTTTATTTGGGCTTTCCTTGGGCTTTCTTTGGGCTTTCTTTGGGCTTTCTTTCCCCTTTCTTTGGGCTTTCTTTCCCCTTTCTTTGGTATTTCTTTGCACTTTCTTTCCCCTTTCTTTGGGCTTTCTTTGGGCTTTCTTTCCCCTTTCTTTCCCCTTTCTTTGGGCTTTCTTTCCCCTTTCTTTCCCCTGTCTTTGGGCTTTCTTTGGGCTTTCTTTGGGCTTTCTTTGGGCTTTCTTTGGGCTGTCATTCCCCTTTCTTTGGGCTTTCTTTGGGCTTTCTTTGTGCTTTCTTTGGGCTTTCTTTGGGCTTTCTTTGGGCTTTCTTTGGGCTTTCTTTGGGCTTTATTTGGGCTTTCTTTGGGCTTTCTTTCCCCTTTCTTTGGGCTTTCTTTCCCCTTTCTTTGGGCTTTCTTTGGCTTTCTTTCCCCTTTCTTTCCACTTTCTTTGGGCTTTCTTTGGGCTTTCTTGGGCTTTCTTTCCCCTTTCTTTGGGCTTTCTTTCCCCTTTCTTTGGGCTTTCTTTCCCCTTTCTTTGGGCTTTCTTTCCCCTTTCTTTGGGCTGTCATTCCCCTTTCTTTGGGCTTTCTTTCCCCTTTCTTTGGGCTTTCCTTGGGCTTTCTTTGGGCTTTCTTTCCCCTTTCTTTCCACTTTCTTTGGGCTTTCTTTGGGCTTTCTTTGGGCTTTCTTTCCCCTTTCTTTCCCCTTTCTTTGGGCTTTCTTTCCCCTTTCTTTCCCCTTTCTTTGGGCTTTCTTTGGGCTTTCTTTGGGCTTTCTTTGTGCTTTCTTAGGGCTGTCATTCCCCTTTCTTTAGGCTTTCTTTCCCCTTTCTTTGGGCGTTCTTTGGGATTTCTTTGGGCTTTCTTTGGGCTTTCTTTGGGCTTTATTTGGGCTTTCCTTGGGCTTTCTTTGGGCTTTCTTTGGGCTTTCTTTCCCCTTTCTTTGGGCTTTCTTTCCCCTTTCTTTGGGCTTTCTTTCCCCTTTCTTTGGTATTTCTTTGCACTTTCTTTCCCCTTTCTTTGGGCTTTCTTTGGGCTTTCTTTCCCCTTTCTTTGGGCTTTCTTTCCCCTGTCTTTCCCCTTTCTTTGGGCTTTCTTTGGGCTTTCTTTCCCCTTTCTTTGGGCTGTCTTTGGGCTTTCTTTCCCCTTTCTTTGGGCTTTCTTTCCCCTTTCTTTGGGCTTTCTTTGGGCTTTCTTTCCACTTTCTTTGGGCTTTGTTTCCCCTTTCTTTGGGCTTTCTTTCCCCTTTCTTTGGGCTTTCTTTGGGCTTTCTTTGGGCTTTCTTTCCGCTTTCTTTGGGCTTTCTTTGGGCTTTCTTTTCCTTTTCTTTGGGTTCTCTTTCCCCTTTCTTTGGGCTTTCTTTCCCCTTTCTTTGGGATTTCTTTCCACTTTCTTTGGGCTTTCTATCCCCTTTCTTTGGGCTTTCTTTCCCCTTTCTTTGGGCTTTCTTTGGGCTTTCTCTCACCTTTCTTTGGGCTTTCTTTCCCCTTTCTTTGGGCTTTTTTTCCCCTTTCTTTGGGCTTTGTTTTCCCTTTCTCTGTGCTTTCTTTCCCCTTTCTTTGGGCTTTCTTTCCCCTTTGATTGGGCTTTCTTTGGGCTTTCTTTGGGCTTTCTTTGGGCTTTCTTCGGGATTTCTTTCCCCTTTGTTTGGGCTTTCTTTGGGCTTTCTTTGGGCTTTCTTTGGGCTTTCTTTGGGCTTTCTTCGGGCTGTCTTTCCACTTTCTTTGGGTATTCTTTCCCCTTTCTTTGGGCTTTCTTTCCCCTTTCTTTGGGCTTTCTTTCCCCTTTCTTTGGGCTTTCTTTCCCCTTTGTTTGGGCTTTCTTTGGGCTTTCTTTCCCCTTTCTTTTGGCTTTCTTTGGGCTTTCTTTCCCCTTTCTTTGGGCTTTCTTTCCCCTTTCTTTGGGCTTTCTTTCCCCTTTCTTTGGGCTTTCTTTTCCCTTTCTTTGGGCTCTCTTTCCCCTTTCTTTGGGCTTTCTTTGAGCTTTCTTTCCCCTTTCTTTGGGCTTTCTTTCCCCGTTCTTTGGGCTTTCTTTCCCCTTTCTTTGGGCTTTCTTTCCCCTTTCTTTGGGCTGTCATTCCCCTTTCTTTGGGCTTTCTTTCCCCTTTGTTTGGGCTTTCTTTGGGCTTTCTTTCCCCTTTCTTTGGGATTTCTTTGGGCTTTCTTTGGGCTTTCTTTCCCTTTTCTTTCCCCTTTCTTTCCCCTTTCTTTGGGCTTTCTTTCCCCTTTCTTTCCCATTTCTTTGGGCTTTGTTTCCCCTTTATTTGGGCTTCCTTTCCCCTTTCTTTGGGCTTTCTATGGGCTTTCTTTTCCATTTCTTTGGGCTTTCTTTGGGCTTTCTTTGGGCTTTCTTTCCCCTTTCTTTGGGCTTTCTTTCCCCTTTCTTTGGGCTTTCCTTGGGCTTTCTTTCCCCTTTCTTTGGCTTTCTTTCCCCTTTCTTTCCCCTTTATTTGGGCTTTCTTTGGGCTTTCTTTCCCCTTTCTTTGGGATTTCTTTCCCCTTTCTTTGAGCTTTCTTTAGGCTTTCTTTGGGCTTTCTTTGGGCTTTCTTTGGGCTTTCTTTGCCCTTTCTTTCCCCTTTCTTTGGGCTTTCTTTCCCCTTTCTTTCCCCTTTCTTTGGGCTTTCTTTGGGCTTTCTTTGGGCTTTCTTTGGGCTTTCTCTGGGCTTTCTTTCCCCTTTCTTTGGGCTTTCTTTCCCCTTTCTTTGGGCTTTCTTTCCCCTTTCTTTGGGCTTTCTTTCCCCTTTCTTTCCCCTTTCTTTGGGATTTCTTTCCCCTTTCTTTGCGCTTTCTTTCCCCTTTCTTTGGGCTTTCTTTCCCCTTTCTTTGGGCGGTCATTCCCCTTTCTTTGGGCTTTCTTTCCCCTTTCTTTGGGCTTTCCTTGGGCTTTCTTTGGGCTTTCTTTCCCCTTTCTTTCCACTTTCTTTGGGCTTTCTTTGGGCTTTCTTTGGGCTTTCTTTGGGCTTTCTTTGGGCTTTCTTTCCCCTTTCTTTGGGCTTTCTTTCCCCTTTCTTTGGGCTGTCATTCCCCTTTCTTTGGGCTTTCTTTCCCCTTTCTTTGGGCTTTCCTTGAGCTTTCTTTGGCCTTTCTTTGGGCTTTCTTTCCCCTTTCTTTCCACTTTCTTTGGGCTTTCTTTGGGCTTTCTTTGGGCTTTCTTTCCCCTTTCTTTGGGCTTTCTTTCCCCTTTCTTTGGGCTGTCATTCCCCTTTCTTTGGGCTTTCTTTCCCCTTTCTTTGGGCTTTCTTTGGGCTTTCTTTGGGATTTCTCTGGGCTTTCTTTCCCCTTTCTTTGGGCTTTCTTTCCCCTTTCTTTGGGCTTTCTTTCCCCTTTCTTTGGGCTTTCTTTCCCCTTTCTTTGGGCTTTCTTTGAGCTTTCTTTCCCCTTTCTTTGGGCTTTCTTTCCCCTTTCTTTGGGCTTTCTTTGGGCTGTCTTTCCCCTTTCTTTGGGCTTTCTTTCCCCTTTCTTTGGGCTTTCTTTCCCCTTTCTTTGGGCTTTCTTTGGGCTTTCTCTCCACTTTCTTTGGGCTTTCTTTCCCCTTTCTTTGGGCTTTCTTTCCCCTTTCTTTCCCCTTTCTTTGGGATTTCTCTGGGCTTTCTTTCCCCTTTCTTTGGGCTTTCTTTCCCCTTTCTTTGGGCTTTCTTTCCCCTTTTTTTTGGCTTTCTTTCCCCTTTCTTTCCCCTTTCTTTGGGCTTTCTTTCTCCTTTCTTTGCGCTTTCTTTCCCCTTTCTTTGGGCTTTCTTTCCCCTTTCTTTGGGCGGTCATTCCCCTTTCTTTGGGCTTTCTTTCCCCTTTCTTTGGGCTTTCCTTGGGCTTTCTTTGGGCTTTCTTTCCCCTTTCTTTCCACTTTCTTTCCCCTTTCTTTGGTCTTTCTTTGGGCTTTCTTTGTGCTTTCTTTCCCCTTTCTTTGGGCTTTCTTTCCCCTTTCTTTGGGTTTTCTTTCCCCTTTCTTTGGGCTTTCCTTGGGCTTTCTTTGGGCTTTCTTTGGTTTTCTTTCCCCTTTCTTTCCACTTTCTTTGGGCTTTCTTTCCCCTTTCTTTGGGCTTTCTTTCCCCTTTCTTTGGGCTTTCTTTCCCCTTTCTTTGGGCTGTCATTCCCCTTTCTTTGGGCTTTCTTTCCCCTTTCTTTGGGCTTTCTTTCCCCTTTCTTTGGGCTTTCTTTCCCCTTTCTTTGGGCTTTCTTTCCCCTTTCTTTGGGCTTTCTTTCCCATTTCTTTGGGCTTTCTTTGAGCTTTCTTTCCCCTTTCTTTGGGCTTTCTTTCCCCTTTCTTTGGGCTTTCTTTGGGGTGTCTTTCCCCTTTCTTTGGGCTTTCTTTCCCCTTTCCTTGGACTTTCTTTCCCCTTTCTTTGGGCTTTCTTTCCCCTTTCTTTGGGCTTTCTTCGCGCTTTCTTTCCCCTTTCTTTGGGCTTTCTTTGGGCTTTCTTTCCCCTTTCTTTGGGCTTTCTTTGGGCTTTCTTTGGGCTTTCTGTCCCCTTTCTTTCCCCTTTCTTTGGGCTTTCTTTGGCTTTCCTCCCCCTTTCTTTGGGCTTTCTTTCCCCTTTCTTTGGGCTTTATTTCCCCTTTCTTTGGCTTTCTTTCCCCTTTCATTGCGCTTTCTTTCCCCTTTCTTTGGGCTTTCTTTCCCCTTTCTTTGGGGTTTCATTGGGCTTTCTTTCCCATTTCTTTGGGGTTTCTTTGGGCTTTCTTTCCCCTTTCTTTGGGCTTTCTTTGGGCTTTCTTTCCCCTTTCTTTCCCCCTTTCTTTGGGCTTTCTTTCCCCTTTCTTTCCCCTTTCTTTGGGCTTTCTTTCCCCTTTCTTTGGGCTGTCATTCCCCTTTCTTTGGGCTTTCTTTCCCCTTTCTTTCCACTTTCTTTGGGCTTTCTTTGGGCTTTCTTTGGGCTTTCTTTGGGCTTTCTTTCCCCTTTCTTTGGGCTTTCTTTCCCCTTTCTTTGGGCTTTCTTTCCCCTTTCTTTGGGCTGTCATTCCCCTTTCTTTGGGCTTTCTTTCCCCTTTCTTCGGGCTTTCCTTGAGCTTTCTTTGGCCTTTCTTTGGGCTTTCTTTCCCCTTTCTTTCCACTTTCTTTGGGCTTTCTTTGGGCTTTCTTTGGGCTTTCTTTCCCCTTTCTTTGGGCTTTCTTTCCCCTTTCTTTGGGCTGTCATTCCCCTTTCTTTGGGCTTTCTTTCCCCATTCTTTGGGCTTTCTTTCCCTTTTCTTTGGGCTTTCTTTGGACTTTCTTTTGGATTTCTCTGGGCTTTCTTCCCCCTTTCTTTGGGCTTTCTTTCCCCTTTCTATGGGCTTTATTTCCCCTTTCTTTGGGCTTTCTTTCCCCTTTCATTGCGCTTTCTTTCCCCTTTCTTTGGGCTTTCTTCCCCCTTTCTTTGGGCTTTCTTTCCCCTTTCTTCGGGCTTTCTTTCCCTTTTCTTTGGGCTTTCTTTGGGCTTTCTTTGGGCTTTCTTTGGGCTTTCTCTGGGCTTTCTTTCCCCTTTCTTTGGGCTTTCTTTCCCCTTTCTTTGGCTTTCTTTCCCCTTTCTTTGGGCTTTCTTTCCCCTTTCTTTCCCCTTTCTTTGGGCTTTCTTTCTCCTTTCTTTGCGCTTTCTTTCCCCTTTCTTTGGGCTTTCTTTCCCCTTTCTTTGGGCGGTCATTCCCCTTTCTTTGGGCTTTCTTTCCCCTTTCTTTGGGCTTTCCTTGGGCTTTCTTTGGGCTTTCTTTCCCCTTTCTTTCCACATTCTTTGGGCTTTCTTTGGGCTTTCTTTGGGCTTTCTTTGGGCTTTCTTTCCCCTTTCTTTGGGCTTTCTTTCCCCTTTCTTTGGGCTTTCTTTCCCCTTTCTTTGGGTTTTCCTTGAGCTTTCTTTGGGCTTTCTTTGGGCTTTCTTTGGGCTTTCTTTCCACTTTCTTTGGGCTTTCTTTGGGCTTTCTTTGGGCTTTCTTTCCCCTTTCTTTGGGCTTTCTTTCCCCTTTCTTTGGGCTGTCATTCCCCTTTCTTTGGGCTTTCTTTCCCCTTTCTTTGGGCTTTCTTTGGGCTTTCTTTGGGATTTCTCTGGGCTTTCTTTCCCCTTTCTTTGGGCTTTCTTTCCCCTTTCTTTGGGCTTTCTTTCCCCTTTCTTTGGGCTTTCTTTCCCCTTTCTTTGGGCTTTCTTTGAGCTTTCTTTCCCTTTCTTTGGGCTTTCTTTCCCCTTTCTTTGGGCTTTCTTTGGGCTGTCTTTCCCCTTTCTTTGGCTTTCTTTCCCCTTTCTTTGGCTTTCTTTCCCCTTTCTTTGGGCTTTCTTTCCCCTTTCTTTGGGCTTTCTTTCCCCTTTCTTTGGGCTTTCTTTGGGCTTTCTTTCCCCTTTCTTTCCCCTTTCTTTGGGCTTTCTCTGGGCTTTCTTTCCCCTTTCTTTGGGCTTTCTTTCCCCTTTCTTTCCCCTTTCTTTGGGCTTTCTCTGGGCTTTCTTTCCCCTTTCTTTGGGCTTTCTTTCCCCTTTCTTTGGGCTTTATTTCCCCTTTCTTTGGGCTTTCTTTCCCCTTTCCTTGGGCGTTCTTTCCCCTTTCTTTGGGCTTTCTTTCCCCTTTCTTTGGGGTTTCTTTGGGCTTTCTTTCCACTTTCTTTGGGCTTTCTTTCCCCTTTCTTTCCCCTTCTTTTGGCTTTCTTTCCCCTTTCTTTCCCCTTTCTTTGGGCTTTCTTTCCCATTTCTTTGGGCTTTATTTCCCCTTTCTTTGGGCTTTCTTTCCCCTTTCTTTCCCCTTTCCTTGGGCTCTCTTTTTTGCTTTCTTTCCCCTTTCTTTGGGCTTTCTTTCCCCTTTCTTTCCCCTTTATATGGGCTTTCTTTGGGCTTTCTTTGGGCTTTCTTTCCCCTTTCTTTGGGATTTCTTTCCCCTTTCTTTGAGCTTTCTTTAGGCTTTCTTTGGGATTTCTTGGGCTTTCTTTCCCCTTTCTTTGGGCTTTCTTTCCACTTTCTTTGGGCTTTCCTTGGGCTTTCTTTGTGCTTTCTTTGGGCTTTCTTTCCCCTTTCTTTCCGCTTTCTTTGGGCTTTCTTGGGCTTTCTTTCCCCTTTCTTTGGGCTTTCTTTCCCCTTTTTTTGGGCTTTCTTTCCCCTTTCTTTGGGCTTTCTTTCCCCTTTCTTTGGGCTGTCATTCCCCTTTCTTTGGGCTTTCTTTCCCCTTTCTTTGGGCTTTCCTTGGGCTTTCCTTGGGCATTCTTTGGGCTTTCTTTCCCCTTTCTTTCCACTTTCTTTGGGCTTTCTTTGGGCTTTCTTTGGGCTTTCTTTGCCCTTTCTTTCCCCTTTCTTTGGGCTTTCTTTCCCCTTTCTTTCCCCTTTCTTTGGGCTTTCTTTGGGCTTTCTTTGGGCTTTCTTTGGGCTTTCTTTGGGCTGTCATTCCCCTTTCTTTGGGCTTTCTTTCCCCTTTCTTTGGGCTTTCTTTGGGCTTTCTTTGGGCTTTCTTTGGGCTTTATTTGGGCTTTCTTTGGGCTTTCTTTGGGCTTTCTTTGGGCTTTCTTTGGGCTTTCTTAGGGCTTTCTTTCCCCTTTCTTTGGGCTTTCTTCCCAATTCTTTGGGCTTTCTTTGGCTTTCTTTCCCCTTTCTTCCACTTTCTTTGGGCTTTCTTTGGGCTTTCTTGGGCTTTCTTTCCCCATTCTTTGGGCTTTCTTTCCCCTTTCTTTGGGCTTTCTTTCCCCTTTCTTTGGGCTTTCTTTCCCCTTTCTTTGGGCTGTCATTCCCCTTTCTTTGGGCTTTCTTTCCCCTTTCTTTGGGCTTTCCTTGGGCTTTCTTTGGGCTTTCTTTGGGCTTTCTTTCCCCTTTCTTTCCACTTTCTTTGGGCTTTCTTTGGGCTTTCTTTGGGCTTTCTTTCCCCTTTCTTTCCCCTTTCTTTGGGCTTTCTTTCCCCTTTCTTTCCCCTTTCTTTGGGCTTTCTTTGGGCTTTCTATGGGCTTTCTTTGTGCTTTCTTTGGGCTGTCATTCCCCTTTCTTTGGGCTTTCTTTCCCCTTTCTTTGGGCTTTCTTTGGGCTTTATTTGGGCTTTCTTTGGGTTTTCTTTGGGCTTTCTTTGGCCTTTCTTTCCCCTTTCTTTGGGCTTTCTTTCCCCTTTCTGTGTGCTTTCTTTGGGCTTTCTTTGGGCTTTCTTTGGGCTTTCTTTGGGCTTTCTTTCCCCTTTCTTTGGGGTTTCTTTCCCCTTTCTTTGGGCTTTCCTTGGGCTTTCTTTGGGCTTTCTTTGGGTTTTCTTTCCCCTTTCTTTCCCCTTTCTTTGGGCTTTCTTTGGGCTTTCTTTGGGCTTTCTCTGGGCTTTCTTTCCCCTTTCTTTGGGCTTTCTTTCCCCTTTCTTTGGGCTTTCTTTCCCCTTTCTTTGGGCTTTCTTTGAGCTTTCTTTCCCCTTTCTTTGGGCTTTCTTTCCCCTTTCTTTGGGCTTTCTTTGGGCTTTCTTTCCCCTTTCTTTGGGCTTTCTTTCCCCTTTCTTTGGGCTTTCTTTCTCCTTTCTTTGGGCTTTCTTTGCGCTTTCTTTCCCCTTTCTTTGGGCTTTCTTTGGGCTTTCTTCCCCCTTTCTTTGGGCTGTCATTCCCCTTTCTTTGGGCTTTCTTTCCCCTTTCTTTGGGCTTTCTTTGGGCTTTCTCTCCACTTTCTTTGGGCTTTCTTTCCCCTTTCTTTCCCCTTTCTTTGGGCTTTCTTTGGGCTTTCTTTCCCCTTTCTTTGGGCTTTCTTTCCCCTGTCTTTCCCCTTTCTTTGGGCTTTCTTTGGGCTTTCTTTCCCCTTTCTTTGGGCTGTCTTTGGGCTTTCTTTCCCCTTTCTTTGGGCTTTCTTTCCCCTTTCTTTGGGCTTTCTTTGGGCTTTCTTTCCACTTTCTTTGGGCTTTGTTTCCCCTTTCTTTGGGCTTTCTTTCCCCTTTCTTTGGGCTTTCTTTGGGCTTTCTTTGGGCTTTCTTTCCGCTTTCTTTGGGCTTTCTTTGGGCTTTCTTTTCCTTTTCTTTGGGTTCTCTTTCCCCTTTCTTTGGGCTTTCTTTCCCCTTTCTTTGGGATTTCTTTCCACTTTCTTTGGGCTTTCTATCCCCTTTCTTTGGGCTTTCTTTCCCCTTTCTTTGGGCTTTCTTTGGGCTTTCTCTCACCTTTCTTTGGGCTTTCTTTCCCCTTTCTTTGGGCTTTTTTTCCCCTTTCTTTGGGCTTTGTTTTCCCTTTCTCTGTGCTTTCTTTCCCCTTTCTTTGGGCTTTCTTTCCCCTTTGATTGGGCTTTCTTTGGGCTTTCTTTGGGCTTTCTTTGGGCTTTCTTCGGGATTTCTTTCCCCTTTGTTTGGGCTTTCTTTGGGCTTTCTTTGGGCTTTCTTTGGGCTTTCTTTGGGCTTTCTTCGGGCTGTCTTTCCACTTTCTTTGGGTATTCTTTCCCCTTTCTTTGGGCTTTCTTTCCCCTTTCTTTGGGCTTTCTTTCCCCTTTCTTTGGGCTTTCTTTCCCCTTTGTTTGGGCTTTCTTTGGGCTTTCTTTCCCCTTTCTTTTGGCTTTCTTTGGGCTTTCTTTCCCCTTTCTTTGGGCTTTCTTTCCCCTTTCTTTGGGCTTTCTTTCCCCTTTCTTTGGGCTTTCTTTTCCCTTTCTTTGGGCTCTCTTTCCCCTTTCTTTGGGCTTTCTTTGAGCTTTCTTTCCCCTTTCTTTGGGCTTTCTTTCCCCGTTCTTTGGGCTTTCTTTCCCCTTTCTTTGGGCTTTCTTTCCCCTTTCTTTGGGCTGTCATTCCCCTTTCTTTGGGCTTTCTTTCCCCTTTGTTTGGGCTTTCTTTGGGCTTTCTTTCCCCTTTCTTTGGGATTTCTTTGGGCTTTCTTTGGGCTTTCTTTCCCTTTTCTTTCCCCTTTCTTTCCCCTTTCTTTGGGCTTTCTTTCCCCTTTCTTTCCCATTTCTTTGGGCTTTGTTTCCCCTTTATTTGGGCTTCCTTTCCCCTTTCTTTGGGCTTTCTATGGGCTTTCTTTTCCATTTCTTTGGGCTTTCTTTGGGCTTTCTTTGGGCTTTCTTTGGGCTTTCTTTCCCCTTTCTTTGGGCTTTCTTTCCCCTTTCTTTGGGCTTTCCTTGGGCTTTCTTTCCCCTTTCTTTGGGCTTTCTTTCCCCTTTCTTTCCCCTTTATTTGGGCTTTCTTTGGGCTTTCTTTCCCCTTTCTTTGGGATTTCTTTCCCCTTTCTTTGAGCTTTCTTTAGGCTTTCTTTGGGATTTCTTTGGGCTCTCTTTCCCCTTTCTTTGGGCTTTCTTTCCACTTTCTTTGAGCTTTCCTTGGGCTTTCTTTGTGCTTTCTTTGGGCTTTCTTTCCCCCTTCTTTCCGCTTTCTTTGGGCTTTCTTGGGCTTTCTTTCCCCTTTCTTTGGGCTTTCTTTCCCCTTTTTTTGGGCTTTCTTTCCCCTTTCTTTGGGCTTTGTTTCCCCTTTCTTTGGGCTGTCATTCCCCTTTCTTTGGGATTTCTTTCCCCTTTCTTTGGGCTTTCCTTGGGCTTTCCTTGGGCTTTCTTTGGGCTTTCTTTCCCATTTCTTTCCACTTTCTTTGGGCTTTCTTTGGGCTTTCTTTGGGCTTTCTTTGCCCTTTCTTTCCCCTTTCTTTGGGCTTTCTTTCCCCTTTCTTTCCCCTTTCTTTGGGCTTTCTTTGGGCTTTCTTTGGGCTTTCTTTGGGCTTTCTCTGGGCTTTCTTTCCCCTTTCTTTGGGCTTTCTTTCCCCTTTCTTTGGGCTTTCTTTCCCCTTTCTTTGGGCTTTCTTTCCCCTTTCTTTCCCCTTTCTTTGGGATTTCTTTCCCCTTTCTTTGCGCTTTCTTTCCCCTTTCTTTGGGCTTTCTTTCCCCTTTCTGTGGGCGGTCATTCCCCTTTCTTTGGGCTTTCTTTCCCCTTTCTTTGGGCTTTCCTTGGGCTTTCTTTGGGCTTTCTTTCCCCTTTCTTTCCACTTTCTTTGGGCTTTCTTTGGGCTTTCTTTGGGCTTTCTTTGGGCTTTCTTTGGGCTTTCTCTGGGCTTTCTTTCCCCTTTCTTTGGGCTTTCTTTCCCCTTTCTTTGGGCTTTCTTTCCCCTTTCTTTGGGCTTTCTTTCCCCTTTCTTTCCCCTTTCTTTGGGATTTCTTTCCCCTTTCTTTGCGCTTTCTTTCCCCTTTCTTTGGGCTTTCTTTCCCCTTTCTTTGGGCTTTCCTTGGGCTTTCTTTGGGCTTTCTTTCCCCTTTCTTTCCACTTTCTTTGGGCTTTCTTTCCCCTTTCTTTGGGCTTTATTTCCCCTTTCTTTGGGCTTTCTTTCCCCTTTCCTTGGGCGTTCTTTCCCCTTTCTTTGGGGTTTCTTTGGGCTTTCTTTCCCCTTTCTTTGGGGTTTCTTTGGGCTTTCTTTCCCCTTTCTTTGGGCTTTCTTTGGGCTTTCTTTCCCCTTTCTTTCCCCTTTCTTTTGGCTTTCTTTCCCCTTTCTTTCCCCTTTCTTTGGGCTTTCTTTCCCCTTTCTTTGGGCTTTCTTTCCCCTTTCTTTGGGCTTTCTTTCCCCTTTCTTTCCCCTTTCCTTGGGCTCTCTTTTTTGCTTTCTTTCCCCTTTCTTTGGGCTTTCTTTCCCCTTTCTTTCCCATTTATTTGGGCTTTCTTTGGGCTTTCTTTGGGCTTTCTTTCCCCTTTCTTTTGGCTTTCTTTCCCCTTTTCTTTGGGCTTTCTTTCCCCTTTCTTTGGGCTTTCTTTGAGCTTTCTTTCCCCTTTCTTTGGGCTTTCTTTCCCCTTTCTGTGGGCTTTCTTTGGGCTTTCTTTGGGCTTTCTTTGGGCTTTCTTTCCCCTTTCTTTGGGTTTTCTTTCCCCTTTCTTTGGCTTTCCTTGGGCTTTCTTTGGGCTTTCTTTGGTTTTCTTTCCCCTTTCTTTCCACTTTCTTTGGGCTTTCTTTCCCCTTTCTTTGGGCTTTCTTTTTCCTTTCTTTGGGCTTTCTTTCCCCTTTCTTTGGGCTGTCATTCCCCTTTCTTTGGGCTTTCTTTCCCCTTTCTTTGGGCTTTCTTTCCCCTTTCTTTGGGCTTTCTTTCCCCTTTCTTTGGGCTTTCTTTCCCCTTTCTTTGGGCTTTCTTTCCCATTTCTTTGGGCTTTCTTTGAGCTTTCTTTCCCCTTTCTTTGGGCTTTCTTTCCCCTTTCTTTGGGCTTTCTTTGGGGTGTCTTTCCCCTTTCTTTGGGCTTTCTTTCCCCTTTCCTTGGACTTTCTTTCCCCTTTCTTTGGGCTTTCTTTCCCCTTTCTTTGGGCTTTCTTCGCGCTTTCTTTCCCCTTTCTTTGGGCTTTCTTTGGGCTTTCTTTCCCCTTTCTTTGGGCTTTCTTTGGGCTTTCTGTCCCCTTTCTTTCCCCTTTCTTTGGGCTTTCTTTGGGCTTTCTTCCCCCTTTCTTTGGGCTTTCTTTCCCCTTTCTTTGGGCTTTATTTCCCCTTTCTTTGGGCTTTCTTTCCCCTTTCATTGCGCTTTCTTTCCCCTTTCTTTGGGCTTTCTTTCCCCTTTCTTTGGGGTTTCTTTGGGCTTTCTTTCCCATTTCTTTGGGGTTTCTTTGGGCTTTCTTTCCCCTTTCTTTGGGCTTTCTTTGGGCTTTCTTTCCCCTTTCTTTCCCCTTTCTTTGGGCTTTCTTTCTCCTTTCTTTGGGCTTTCTTTCCCCTTTCTTTGGGCTTTCTTTCCCCTTTCTTTGGGCTGTCATTCCCCTTTCTTTGGGCTTTCTTTCCACTTTCTTTGGGCTTTCTTTGGGCTTTCTTTGGGCTTTCTTTGGGCTTTCTTTCCCCTTTCTTTGGGCTTTCTTTCCCCTTTCTTTGGGCTTTCTTTCCCCTTTCTTTGGGCTGTCATTCCCCTTTCTTTGGGCTTTCTTTCCCCTTTCTTTGGGCTTTCCTTGAGCTTTCTTTGGCCTTTCTTTGGGCTTTCTTTCCCCTTTCTTTCCACTTTCTTTGGGCTTTCTTTGGGCTTTCTTTGGGCTTTCTTTCCCCTTTCTTTGGGCTTTCTTTCCCCTTTCTTTGGACTGTCATTCCCCTTTCTTTGGGCTTTCTTTCCCCATTCTTTGGGCTTTCTTTCCCTTTTCTTTGGGCTTTCTTTGGGCTTTCTTTGGGATTTCTCTGGGCTTTCTTCCCCCTTTCTTTGGGCTTTCTTTCCCCTTTCTATGGGCTTTATTTCCCCTTTCTTTGGGCTTTCTTTCCCCTTTCATTGCGCTTTCTTTCCCCTTTCTTTGGGCTTTCTTTGGGCTTTCTTCCCCCTTTCTTTGGGCTTTCTTTCCCCTTTCTTCGGGCTTTCTTTCCCTTTTCTTTGGGCTTTCTTTGGGCTTTCTTTGGGCTTTCTTTGGGCTTTCTCTGGGAATTCTTTCCCCTTTCTTTGGGCTTTCTTTCCCCTTTCTTTGGGCTTTCTTTCCCCTTTTTTTTGGCTTTCTTTCCCCTTTCTTTCCCCTTTCTTTGGGCTTTCTTTCTCCTTTCTTTGCGCTTTCTTTCCCCTTTCTTTGGGCTTTCTTTCCCCTTTCTTTGGGCGGTCATTCCCCTTTCTTTGGGCTTTCTTTCCCCTTTCTTTGGGCTTTCCTTGGGCTTTCTTTGGGCTTTCTTTCCCCTTTCTTTCCACTTTCTTTCCCCTTTCTTTGGGCTTTCTTTGGGCTTTCTTTGTGCTTTCTTTCCCCTTTCTTTGGGCTTTCTTTCCCCTTTCTTTGGGTTTTCTTTCCCCTTTCTTTGGGCTTTCCTTGGGCTTTCTTTGGGCTTTCTTTGGTTTTCTTTCCCCTTTCTTTCCACTTTCTTTGGGCTTTCTTTCCCCTTTCTTTGGGCTTTCTTTCCCCTTTCTTTGGGCTTTCTTTCCCCTTTCTTTGGGCTGTCATTCCCCTTTCTTTGGGCTTTCTTTCCCCTTTCTTTGGGCTTTCTTTCCCCTTTCTTTGGGCTTTCTTTCCCCTTTCTTTGGGCTTTCTTTCCCCTTTCTTTGGGCTTTCTTTCCCATTTCTTTGGGCTTTCTTTGAGCTTTCTTTCCCCTTTCTTTGGGCTTTCTTTCCCCTTTCTTTGGGCTTTCTTTGGGGTGTCTTTCCCCTTTCTTTGGGCTTTCTTTCCCCTTTCCTTGGACTTTCTTTCCCCTTTCTTTGGGCTTTCTTTCCCCTTTCTTTGGGCTTTCTTCGCGCTTTCTTTCCCCTTTCTTTGGGCTTTCTTTGGGCTTTCTTTCCCCTTTCTTTGGGCTTTCTTTGGGCTTTCTTTGGGCTTTCTGTCCCCTTTCTTTCCCCTTTCTTTGGGCTTTCTTTGGCTTTCTTCCCCCTTTCTTTGGGCTTTCTTTCCCCTTTCTTTGGGCTTTATTTCCCCTTTCTTTGGGCTTTCTTTCCCCTTTCATTGCGCTTTCTTTCCCCTTTCTTTGGGCTTTCTTTCCCCTTTCTTTGGGGTTTCATTGGGCTTTCTTTCCCATTTCTTTGGGGTTTCTTTGGGCTTTCTTTCCCCTTTCTTTGGGCTTTCTTTGGGCTTTCTTTCCCCTTTCTTTCCCCTTTCTTTGGGCTTTCTTACCCCTTTCTTTCCCCTTTCTTTGGGCTTTCTTTCTCCTTTCTTTGGGCTTTCTTTCCCCTTTCTTTGGGCTTTCTTTCCCCTTTCTTTGGGCTGTCATTCCCCTTTCTTTGGGCTTTCTTTCCCCTTTCTTTCCACTTTCTTTGGGCTTTCTTTGGGCTTTCTTTGGGCTTTCTTTGGGCTTTCTTTGGGCTTTCTTTCCCCTTTCTTTGGGCTTTCTTTCCCCTTTCTTTGGGCTTTCTTTCCCCTTTCTTTGGGCTGTCATTCCCCTTTCTTTGGGCTTTCTTTCCCCTTTCTTTGGGCTTTCCTTGAGCTTTCTTTGGCCTTTCTTTGGGCTTTCTTTCCCCTTTCTTTCCACTTTCTTTGGGCTTTCTTTGGGCTTTCTTTGGGCTTTCTTTCCCCTTTCTTTGGGCTTTCTTTCCCCTTTCTTTGGGCTGTCATTCCCCTTTCTTTGGGCTTTCTTTCCCCATTCTTTGGGCTTTCTTTCCCTTTTCTTTGGGCTTTCTTTGGGCTTTCTTTGGGATTTCTCTGGGCTTTCTTCCCCCTTTCTTTGGGCTTTCTTTCCCCTTTCTATGGGCTTTATTTCCCCTTTCTTTGGGCTTTCTTTCCCCTTTCATTGCGCTTTCTTTCCCCTTTCTTTGGGCTTTCTTCCCCCTTTTTTTGGGCTTTCTTTCCCCTTTCTTTGGGCTTTCCTTGGGCTTTCCTTGGGCATTCTTTGGGCTTTCTTTCCCCTTTCTTTCCACTTTCTTTGGGCTTTCTTTGGGCTTTCTTTGGGCTTTCTTTGCCCTTTCTTTCCCCTTTCTTTGGGCTTTCTTTCCCCTTTCTTTCCCCTTTCTTTGGGCTTTCTTTGGGCTTTCTTTGGGCTTTCTTTGGGCTTTCTTTGGGCTGTCATTCCCCTTTCTTTGGGCTTTCTTTCCCCTTTCTTTGGGCTTTCTTTGGGCTTTCTTTGGGCTTTCTTTGGGCTTTATTTGGGCTTTCTTTGGGCTTTCTTTGGGCTTTCTTTGGGCTTTCTTTGGGCTTTCTTAGGGCTTTCTTTCCCCTTTCTTTGGGCTTTCTTTCCCAATTCTTTGGGCTTTCTTTGGGCTTTCTTTCCCCTTTCTTTCCACTTTCTTTGGGCTTTCTTTGGGCTTTCTTGGGCTTTCTTTCCCCATTCTTTGGGCTTTCTTTCCCCTTTCTTTGGGCTTTCTTTCCCCTTTCTTTGGGCTTTCTTTCCCCTTTCTTTGGGCTGTCATTCCCCTTTCTTTGGGCTTTCTTTCCCCTTTCTTTGGGCTTTCCTTGGGCTTTCTTTGGGCTTTCTTTGGGCTTTCTTTCCCCTTTCTTTCCACTTTCTTTGGGCTTTCTTTGGGCTTTCTTTGGGCTTTCTTTCCCCTTTCTTTCCCCTTTCTTTGGGCTTTCTTTCCCCTTTCTTTCCCCTTTCTTTGGGCTTTCTTTGGGCTTTCTATGGGCTTTCTTTGTGCTTTCTTTGGGCTGTCATTCCCCTTTCTTTGGGCTTTCTTTCCCCTTTCTTTGGGCTTTCTTTGGGCTTTATTTGGGCTTTCTTTGGGTTTTCTTTGGGCTTTCTTTGGCCTTTCTTTCCCCTTTCTTTGGGCTTTCTTTCCCCTTTCTGTGTGCTTTCTTTGGGCTTTCTTTGGGCTTTCTTTGGGCTTTCTTTGGGCTTTCTTTCCCCTTTCTTTGGGGTTTCTTTCCCCTTTCTTTGGGCTTTCCTTGGGCTTTCTTTGGGCTTTCTTTGGGTTTTCTTTCCCCTTTCTTTCCCCTTTCTTTGGGCTTTCTTTGGGCTTTCTTTGGGCTTTCTCTGGGCTTTCTTTCCCCTTTCTTTGGGCTTTCTTTCCCCTTTCTTTGGGCTTTCTTTCCCCTTTCTTTGGGCTTTCTTTGAGCTTTCTTTCCCCTTTCTTTGGGCTTTCTTTCCCCTTTCTTTGGGCTTTCTTTGGGCTTTCTTTCCCCTTTCTTTGGGCTTTCTTTCCCCTTTCTTTGGGCTTTCTTTCTCCTTTCTTTGGGCTTTCTTTGCGCTTTCTTTCCCCTTTCTTTGGGCTTTCTTTGGGCTTTCTTCCCCCTTTCTTTGGGCTGTCATTCCCCTTTCTTTGGGCTTTCTTTCCCCTTTCTTTGGGCTTTCTTTGGGCTTTCTCTCCACTTTCTTTGGGCTTTCTTTCCCCTTTCTTTCCCCTTTCTTTGGGCTTTCTTTGGGCTTTCTTTCCCCTTTCTTTGGGCTTTCTTTCCCCTGTCTTTCCCCTTTCTTTGGGCTTTCTTTGGGCTTTCTTTCCCCTTTCTTTGGGCTGTCTTTGGGCTTTCTTTCCCCTTTCTTTGGGCTTTCTTTCCCCTTTCTTTGGGCTTTCTTTGGGCTTTCTTTCCACTTTCTTTGGGCTTTGTTTCCCCTTTCTTTGGGCTTTCTTTCCCCTTTCTTTGGGCTTTCTTTGGGCTTTCTTTGGGCTTTCTTTCCGCTTTCTTTGGGCTTTCTTTGGGCTTTCTTTTCCTTTTCTTTGGGTTCTCTTTCCCCTTTCTTTGGGCTTTCTTTCCCCTTTCTTTGGGATTTCTTTCCACTTTCTTTGGGCTTTCTATCCCCTTTCTTTGGGCTTTCTTTCCCCTTTCTTTGGGCTTTCTTTGGGCTTTCTCTCACCTTTCTTTGGGCTTTCTTTCCCCTTTCTTTGGGCTTTTTTTCCCCTTTCTTTGGGCTTTGTTTTCCCTTTCTCTGTGCTTTCTTTCCCCTTTCTTTGGGCTTTCTTTCCCCTTTGATTGGGCTTTCTTTGGGCTTTCTTTGGGCTTTCTTTGGGCTTTCTTCGGGATTTCTTTCCCCTTTGTTTGGGCTTTCTTTGGGCTTTCTTTGGGCTTTCTTTGGGCTTTCTTTGGGCTTTCTTCGGGCTGTCTTTCCACTTTCTTTGGGTATTCTTTCCCCTTTCTTTGGGCTTTCTTTCCCCTTTCTTTGGGCTTTCTTTCCCCTTTCTTTGGGCTTTCTTTCCCCTTTGTTTGGGCTTTCTTTGGGCTTTCTTTCCCCTTTCTTTTGGCTTTCTTTGGGCTTTCTTTCCCCTTTCTTTGGGCTTTCTTTCCCCTTTCTTTGGGCTTTCTTTCCCCTTTCTTTGGGCTTTCTTTTCCCTTTCTTTGGGCTCTCTTTCCCCTTTCTTTGGGCTTTCTTTGAGCTTTCTTTCCCCTTTCTTTGGGCTTTCTTTCCCCGTTCTTTGGGCTTTCTTTCCCCTTTCTTTGGGCTTTCTTTCCCCTTTCTTTGGGCTGTCATTCCCCTTTCTTTGGGCTTTCTTTCCCCTTTGTTTGGGCTTTCTTTGGGCTTTCTTTCCCCTTTCTTTGGGATTTCTTTGGGCTTTCTTTGGGCTTTCTTTCCCTTTTCTTTCCCCTTTCTTTCCCCTTTCTTTGGGCTTTCTTTCCCCTTTCTTTCCCATTTCTTTGGGCTTTGTTTCCCCTTTATTTGGGCTTCCTTTCCCCTTTCTTTGGGCTTTCTATGGGCTTTCTTTTCCATTTCTTTGGGCTTTCTTTGGGCTTTCTTTGGGCTTTCTTTGGGCTTTCTTTCCCCTTTCTTTGGGCTTTCTTTCCCCTTTCTTTGGGCTTTCCTTGGGCTTTCTTTCCCCTTTCTTTGGGCTTTCTTTCCCCTTTCTTTCCCCTTTATTTGGGCTTTCTTTGGGCTTTCTTTCCCCTTTCTTTGGGATTTCTTTCCCCTTTCTTTGAGCTTTCTTTAGGCTTTCTTTGGGATTTCTTTGGGCTCTCTTTCCCCTTTCTTTGGGCTTTCTTTCCACTTTCTTTGAGCTTTCCTTGGGCTTTCTTTGTGCTTTCTTTGGGCTTTCTTTCCCCCTTCTTTCCGCTTTCTTTGGGCTTTCTTGGGCTTTCTTTCCCCTTTCTTTGGGCTTTCTTTCCCCTTTTTTTGGGCTTTCTTTCCCCTTTCTTTGGGCTTTGTTTCCCCTTTCTTTGGGCTGTCATTCCCCTTTCTTTGGGATTTCTTTCCCCTTTCTTTGGGCTTTCCTTGGGCTTTCCTTGGGCTTTCTTTGGGCTTTCTTTCCCATTTCTTTCCACTTTCTTTGGGCTTTCTTTGGGCTTTCTTTGGGCTTTCTTTGCCCTTTCTTTCCCCTTTCTTTGGGCTTTCTTTCCCCTTTCTTTCCCCTTTCTTTGGGCTTTCTTTGGGCTTTCTTTGGGCTTTCTTTGGGCTTTCTCTGGGCTTTCTTTCCCCTTTCTTTGGGCTTTCTTTCCCCTTTCTTTGGGCTTTCTTTCCCCTTTCTTTGGGCTTTCTTTCCCCTTTCTTTCCCCTTTCTTTGGGATTTCTTTCCCCTTTCTTTGCGCTTTCTTTCCCCTTTCTTTGGCTTTCTTTCCCCTTTCTTTGGGCGGTCATTCCCCTTTCTTTGGGCTTTCTTTCCCCTTTCTTTGGGCTTTCCTTGGGCTTTCTTTGGGCTTTCTTTCCCCTTTCTTTCCACTTTCTTTGGGCTTTCTTTGGGCTTTCTTTGGGCTTTCTTTGGCTTTCTTTGGGCTTTCTCTGGGCTTTCTTTCCCCTTTCTTGGGCTTTCTTTCCCCTTTCTTTGGGCTTTCTTTCCCCTTTCTTTGGGCTTTCTTTCCCCTTTCTTTCCCCTTTCTTTGGGATTTCTTTCCCCTTTCTTTGCGCTTTCTTTCCCCTTTCTTTGGGCTTTCTTTCCCCTTTCTTTGGGCGGTCATTCCCCTTTCTTTGGCTTTCTTTCCCCTTTCTTTGGGCTTTCCTTGGGCTTTCTTTGGGCTTTCTTTCCCCTTTCTTTCCACTTTCTTTGGGCTTTCTTTCCCCTTTCTTTGGGCTTTATTTCCCCTTTCTTTGGGCTTTCTTTCCCCTTTCCTTGGGCGTTCTTTCCCCTTTCTTTGGGGTTTCTTTGGGCTTTCTTTCCCCTTTCTTTGGGGTTTCTTGGGCTTTCTTTCCCCTTTCTTTGGGCTTTCTTTGGCTTTCTTTCCCCTTTCTTTCCCCTTTCTTTTGGCTTTCTTTCCCCTTTCTTTCCCCTTTCTTTGGGCTTTCTTTCCCCTTTCTTTGGGCTTTCTTTCCCCTTTCTTTGGGCTTTCTTTCCCCTTTCTTTCCCCTTTCCTTGGGCTCTCTTTTTTGCTTTCTTTCCCCTTTCTTTGGGCTTTCTTTCCCCTTTCTTTCCCATTTATTTGGGCTTTCTTTGGGCTTTCTTTGGGCTTTCTTTCCCCTTTCTTTGGCTTTCTTTCCCCTTTCTTTCCCCTTTCTTTGGGCTTTCTTTCCCCTTTCTTTGGGCTTTCTTTGAGCTTTCTTTCCCCTTTCTTTGGCTTTCTTTCCCCTTTCTGTGGGCTTTCTTTGGGCTTTCTTTGGGCTTTCTTTGGGCTTTCTTTCCCCTTTCTTGGGTTTTCTTTCCCCTTTCTTTGGGCTTTCCTTGGGCTTTCTTTGGGCTTTCTTTGGTTTTCTTTCCCCTTTCTTTCCACTTTCTTTGGGCTTTCTTTCCCCTTTCTTTGGGCTTTCTTTCCCCTTTCTTTGGGCTTTCTTTCCCCTTTCTTTGGGCTGTCATTCCCCTTTCTTTGGGCTTTCTTTCCCCTTTCTTTGGGCTTTCTTTCCCCTTTCTTTGGGCTTTCTTTCCCCTTTCTTTGGGCTTTCTTTCCCCTTTCTTTGGGCTTTCTTTCCCATTTCTTTGGGCTTTCTTTGAGCTTTCTTTCCCCTTTCTTTGGGCTTTCTTTCCCCTTTCTTTGGGCTTTCTTTGGGGTGTCTTTCCCCTTTCTTTGGGCTTTCTTTCCCCTTTCCTTGGACTTTCTTTCCCCTTTCTTTGGGCTTTCTTTCCCCTTTCTTTGGGCTTTCTTCGCGCTTTCTTTCCCCTTTCTTTGGGCTTTCTTTGGGCTTTCTTTCCCCTTTCTTTGGGCTTTCTTTGGGCTTTCTGTCCCCTTTCTTTCCCCTTTCTTTGGGCTTTCTTTGGGCTTTCTTTGGGCTTTCTTTGGGCTTTCTCTGGGAATTCTTTCCCCTTTCTTTGGGCTTTCTTTCCCCTTTCTTTGGGCTTTCTTTCCCCTTTTTTTTGGCTTTCTTTCCCCTTTCTTTCCCCTTTCTTTGGGCTTTCTTTCTCCTTTCTTTGCGCTTTCTTTCCCCTTTCTTTGGGCTTTCTTTCCCCTTTCTTTGGGCGGTCATTCCCCTTTCTTTGGGCTTTCTTTCCCCTTTCTTTGGGCTTTCCTTGGGCTTTCTTTGGGCTTTCTTTCCCCTTTCTTTCCACTTTCTTTCCCCTTTCTTTGGGCTTTCTTTGGGCTTTCTTTGTGCTTTCTTTCCCCTTTCTTTGGGCTTTCTTTCCCCTTTCTTTGGGTTTTCTTTCCCCTTTCTTGGGCTTTCCTTGGGCTTTCTTTGGGCTTTCTTTGGTTTTCTTTCCCCTTTCTTTCCACTTTCTTTGGGCTTTCTTTCCCCTTTCTTTGGGCTTTCTTTCCCCTTTCTTTGGGCTTTCTTTCCCCTTTCTTTGGGCTGTCATTCCCCTTTCTTTGGGCTTTCTTTCCCCTTTCTTTGGGCTTTCTTTCCCCTTTCTTTGGGCTTTCTTTCCCCTTTCTTTGGGCTTTCTTTCCCCTTTCTTTGGGCTTTCTTTCCCATTTCTTTGGGCTTTCTTTGAGCTTTCTTTCCCCTTTCTTTGGGCTTTCTTTCCCTTTCTTTCCCCTTTATTTGGGCTTTCTTTGGCCTTTCTTTGGGCTTTCTTTGGTCTTTCTTTCCCCTTTCTTGGGCTTTCTTTCCCCTTTCTGTGAGCTTTCTTTGGGCTTTCTTGGGATTTCTTTGGGCTTTCTTTCCCCTTTCTTTGGGCTTTCTTTCCCCTTTCTTTGGGCTTTCCTTGGGCTTTCTTTGTGCGTACTTTGGGCTTTCTTTCCCCTTTCTTTCCGCTTTCTTTGGGCTTTCTTTGGGCTTTCTTTGGGCTTTCTTCCCCTTTCTTTGGGCTTTCTTTCCCCTTTTTTTGGGCTTTCTTTCCCCCTTCTTTGGGCTTTCTTTCCCCTTTCTTTGGGCTTTCCTTGGGCTTTCTTTGGGCTTCCTTTGGGCTTTCTTTCCCCTTTCTTTCCACTTTCTTTGGGCTTTCTTTGGGCTTTCTTTGGGCTTTCTTTCCCTTTCTTTCCCCTTTCTTTGGGCTTTCTTTCCCTTTCTTTCCCCTGTCTTTGGGCTTTCTTTGGGCTTTCTTTGGGCTTTCTTGGGCTTTCTTTGGGCTGTCATTCCCCTTTCTTTGGGCTTTCTTTGGGCTTTCTTTGGGCTTTCTTTGGGCTTTCTTTGGCTTTCTTTGGGCTTTATTTGGGCTTTCTTTGGGCTTTCTTTCCCCTTTCTTTGGGCTTTCTTTCCCCTTTCTTTGGGCTTTCTTTGGCTTTCTTTCCCCTTTCTTTCCACTTTCTTTGGCTTTCTTTGGGCTTTCTTGGGCTTTCTTTCCCCTTTCTTTGGGCTTTCTTTCCCCTTTCTTTGGGCTTTCTTTCCCCTTTCTTTGGGCTTTCTTTCCCCTTTCTTTGGGCTGTCATTCCCCTTTCTTTGGGCTTTCTTTCCCCTTTCTTTGGGCTTTCCTTGGGCTTTCTTTGGGCTTTCTTTCCCCTTTCTTTCCACTTTCTTTGGCTTTCTTTGGGCTTTCTTTGGGCTTTCTTTCCCCTTTCTTTCCCCTTTCTTTGGGCTTTCTTTCCCTTTCTTTCCCCTTTCTTTGGGCTTTCTTTGGGCTTTCTTTGGGCTTTCTTTGTGCTTTCTTAGGGCTGTCATTCCCCTTTCTTTAGGCTTTCTTTCCCCTTTCTTTGGGCTTTCTTTGGGCTTTCTTTGGGCTTTCTTTGGGCTTTCTTTGGGCTTTCTTTGGGCTTTCTTTGGGCTTTCCTTGGGCTTTCTTGGGCTTTCTTTGGGCTTTCTTTCCCCTTTCTTTGGGCTTTCTTTCCCCTTTCTTTGGTATTTCTTTTCACTTTCTTTCCCCTTTCTTGGGCTTTCTTTGGGCTTTCTTTCCCTTTCTTTCCCCTTTCTTTGGGCTTTCTTTCCCCTTTCTTTCCCTGTCTTTGGGCTTTCTTTGGGCTTTCTTTGGGCTTTCTTTGGGCTTTCTTTGGGCTGTCATTCCCCTTTCTTTGGGCTTTCTTTGGGCTTCTTGGTCTTTGTGCTTTCTTTGGGCTTTCTGGCTTTCTTTGGGCTTTCTTTGGGCTTTCTTTGCTCTTTATTTGGGCTTTCTTTGGCTTTCTTTCCCTTTCTTTGGGCTTTCTTTCCCCTTTCTTTGGGCTTTCTTTGGCTTTCTTTCCCCTTTCTTTCCACTTTCTTTGGGCTTTCTTTGGGCTTTCTTGGGCTTTCTTTCCCTTTCTTTGGGCTTTCTTTCCCCTTTCTTTGGGCTTTCTTTCCCCTTTCTTTGGGCTTTCTTTCCCCTTTCTTTGGGCTGTCATTCCCCTTTCTTTGGGCTTTCTTTCCCCTTTCTTTGGGCTTTCCTTGGCTTTCTTTGGGCTTTCTTTCCCCTTTCTTTCCACTTTCTTTGGGCTTTCTTTGGGCTTTCTTTCCCCTTTCTTTCCCCTTTCTTTGGGCTTTCTTTCCCCTTTCTTTCCCCTTTCTTTGGGCTTTCTCTGGGCTTTCTTTCCCCTTTCTTTGGGCTTTCTTTCCCCTTTCTTTCCCCTTTCTTTGGGCTTTCTCTGGGCTTTCTTTCCCCTTTCTTTGGGCTTTATTTCCCCTTTCTTTGGGCTTTCTTTCCCCTTTCCTTGGGCGTTCTTTCCCCTTTCTTTGGGCTTTCTTTCCCCTTTCTTTGGGGTTTCTTTGGGCTTTCTTTCCCCTTTCTTTGGGGTTTCTTTGGCTTTCTTTCCCTTTCTTTGGGCTTTCTTTGGGCTTTCTTTCCCCTTTCTTTCCCCTTTCTTTTGGCTTTCTTTCCCCTTTCTTTCCCCTTTCTTTGGGCTTTCTTTCCCCTTTCTTTGGGCTTTCTTTCCCTTTCTTTCCCCTTTATATGGGCTTTCTTTGGGCTTTCTTTGGGCTTTCTTTCCCCTTTCTTTGGGATTTCTTTCCCCTTTCTTTGAGCTTTCTTTAGGCTTTCTTTGGGATTTCTTTGGGCTTTCTTTCCCCTTTCTTTGGGCTTTCTTTCCACTTTCTTTGGGCTTTCCTTGGGCTTTCTTTGTGCTTTCTTTGGGCTTTCTTTCCCCTTTCTTTCCGCTTTCTTTGGGCTTTCTTGGGCTTTCTTTCCCCTTTCTTTGGGCTTTCTTTCCCTTTTTTTGGGCTTTCTTTCCCCTTTCTTTGGGCTTTCTTTCCCCTTTCTTTGGGCTGTCATTCCCCTTTCTTTGGGCTTTCTTTCCCCTTTCTTTGGGCTTTCCTTGGGCTTTCCTTGGGCTTTCTTTGGGCTTTCTTTCCCCTTTCTTTCCACTTTCTTTGGGCTTTCTTTGGCTTTCTTTGGGCTTTCTTTGGGCTGTCATTCCCCTTTCTTTGGGCTTTCTTTCCCCTTTCTTTGGGCTTTCTTTGGGCTTTCTTTGGGCTTTCTTTGGGCTTTCTTTGGGCTTTATTTGGGCTTTCTTTGGGCTTTCTTGGGCTTTCTTTGGGCTTTCTTTCCCTTTCTTTGGGCTTTCTTTCCCCTTTCTTTGGGCTTTCTTTGGGCTTTCTTTCCCCTTTCTTCACTTTCTTTGGGCTTTCTTTGGGCTTTCTTGGGCTTTCTTTCCCCATTCTTTGGGCTTTCTTTCCCCTTTCTTTTGGCTTTCTTTCCCCTTTCTTTGGGCTTTCTTTCCCCTTTCTTTGGGCTGTCATTCCCCTTTCTTTGGGCTTTCTTTCCCCTTTCTTTGGGCTTTCCTTGGGCTTTCTTTGGGCTTTCTTTCCCCTTTCTTTCCACTTTCTTTGGGCTTTCTTTGGGCTTTCTTTGGGCTTTCTTTCCCCTTTCTTTCCCCTTTCTTTGGGCTTTCTTTCCCTTTCTTTCCCCTTTCTTTGGGCTTTCTTTGGGCTTTCTATGGGCTTTCTTTGTGCTTTCTTTGGGCTGTCATTCCCCTTTCTTTGGGCTTTCTTTCCCCTTTCTTTGGGCTTTCTTTGGGCTTTATTTGGGCTTTCTTTGGTTTTCTTTGGCTTTCTTTGGGCTTTCTTTGGGCTTTCTTTCCCCTTTCTTTGGGCTTTCTTTCCCCTTTCTGTGTGCTTTCTTTGGGCTTTCTTTGGGCTTTCTTTGGCTTTCTTTCCCCTTTCTTTGGGTTTCTTTCCCCTTTCTTTGGGCTTTCTTGGGCTTTCTTTGGGCTTTCTTTGGGTTTTCTTTCCCCTTTCTTTCCCCTTTCTTTGGGCTTTCTTTGGGCTTTCTTTGGGCTTTCTCTGGCTTTCTTTCCCCTTTCTTTGGGCTGTCATTCCCCTTTCTTTGGGCTTTCTTTCCCTTTCTTTGGGCTTTCTTTCCCCTTTCTTTGGGCTTTCTTTGAGCTTTCTTTCCCCTTTCTTTGGGCTTTCTTTCCCTTTTCTTTGGGCTTTCTTTGGGCTTTCTTTCCCCTTTCTTTGGGCTTTCTTTCCCCTTTCTTTGGGCTTTCTTTCTCCTTTCTTTGGGCTTTCTTTGCGCTTTCTTTCCCCTTTCTTTGGGCTTTCTTTGGGCTTTCTTCCCCTTCTTTGGGCTGTCATTCCCCTTTCTTTGGGCTTTCTTTCCCCTTTCTTTGGGCTTTCTTTGGGCTTTCTCTCCACTTTCTTTGGGCTTTCTTTCCCCTTTCTTTCCCCTTTCTTTGGGCTTTCTTTGGGCTTTCTTTCCCCTTTCTTTGGGCTTTCTTTCCCCTTTCTATGGGCTTTCTTTCTCCTTTCTTTGGGCTTTCTTTGCGCTTTCTTTCCCCTTCTTTGGGCTTTCTTTGGGCTTTCTTCCCCCTTTCTTTGGGCTGTCATTCCCCTTTCTTTGGGCTTTCTTTCCCCTTTCTTTGGCTTTCTTTGGGCTTTCTCTCCACTTTCTTTGGCTTTCTTTCCCCTTTCTTTCCCCTTTCTTTGGCTTTCTTTGGGCTTTCTTTGGGCTTTCTTTCCCCTTTCTTTGTGCTTTCTTTCCCCTTTCTTTCCCGTTTCTTTGGGCTTTATTTGGGCTTTCTTTCCCCTTTCTTTGGGCTTTCTTTCGGCTTTCTCTCCACTTTCTTTGGGCTTTCTTTCCCCTTTCTTTCCCTTTTCTTTGGGCTTTCTTTGGGCTTTCTTGGGCTTTCTTTCCCCTTTCTTTGGCTTTCTTTCCCCTTTCTTTGGGCTATCATTCCCTTTCTTTGGGCTTTCTTTCCCCTTTCTTTGGGCTTTCTTTCCCTTTTCGTTGGGCATTCTTTGGGCTTTCTTTGGGATTTCTCTGGGCTTTCTTTCCCCTTTCTTTGGGCTTTCTTTCCACTTTCTTTGGGCTTTCTTTCCCCTTTCTTTGGGCTTTCTTTGAGCTTTCTTTCCCCTTTCTTTGGGCTTTCTTTCCCCTTTCTTGGGTTTTCTTTGGGCTGTCTTTCCCCTTTCTTTGGGCTTTCTTTCCCCTTTCTTTGGGCTTTCTTTGGGCTTTCTTTGGGCTTTCTTTCCCCTTTTTTGGGCTTTCTTTCCCCTTTCTTTGGGCTTTCTTTGGGCTTTCTTTCCCCCTTCTTTCCCCTTTCTTTGGGCTTTCTCTGGGCTTTCTTTCCCCTTTCTTTGGGTTTTCTTTCCCCTTTCTTTGGGCTTTCTTTCCCGTTTCTTTGGGCTTTCTTTACCCTTTCTTTGGGCTTTCTTTGGCTTTCTTTCCCCTTTCTTTGTGCTTTCTTTCCCCTTTCTTTCCCTTTTCTTGGGCTTTTCTTTGGGCTTTCTTTCCCCTTTCTTTGGGCTTTCTTTGGCTTTCACTCCACTTTCTTTGGGCTTTCTTTCCCCTTTCTGTGGGCTTTCTTTGGACTTTCTTTGGGCTTTCTTTGGGATTTCTTTCCCCTTTCTTTGGGCTTTCTTTCCCCTTTCTTTTGGCTTTCCTGGGCTTTCTTTGGGCTTTCTTTGTGCTTTCTTTCCCCTTTCTTTCCATTTTCTTTGGGCTTTCTTTGGGCTTTCTTTGGGCTTTCTTTCCCCTTTCTTTGGGCTTTCTTTCCCCTTTCTTTGGGCTTTCTTTGGGCTTTCTTTCCCCTTTCTTTGGGCTTTCTTTCCCCTTTCTTTGGGCTTTCCTTGGGCTTTCTTTGGGCTTTCTTTCCCCTTTCTGTCCAATTTCTTTGGGCTTTCTTTGGGCTTTCTTTGGGCTTTCTTTCCCCTTTCTTTGGGCTTTCTTTCCCCTTTCTTTTGGCTTTCCTTGGGCTTTCTTTGGGCTTTCTTTGTGCTTTCTTTCCCTTTCTTTCCATTTTCTTTGGCTTTCTTTTGGCTTTCTTTGGGCTTTCTTTGGGCTTTCTTTCCCCTTTCTTTGGGCTTTCTTTCCCCTTTCTTTGGGCTTTCTTTCCCCTTTCTTTGGGCTTTCCTTGAGCTTTCTTTCCCTTTCTTTGGGCTTTCTTTCCCTTTCTTTGGGCTTTCCTTTGGGGTGTCTTTCCCTTTCTTTGGGCTTTCTTTCCCCTTTCTTTGGACTTTCTTTCCCCTTTCTCTGGGCTTTCTTTCCCCTTTCTTTGGGCTTTCTTTCCCCTTTCTTTGGGCTTTCTTTCCCCTTTCTTTGGGCTTTCTTTCCCCTTTCTTTGGGCTTTCTTTGAGCTTTCTTTCCCCTTTCTTTGGGCTTTCTTTCCCCTTTCTTTGGGCTTTCTTTGGGCTGTCTTTCCCCTTTCTTTGGGCTTTCTTTCCCCTTTCTTTGGGCTTTCTTTCCCCTTTCTTTGGGCTTTCTTTCCCCTTTCTTTGGGCTTTATTTGGGCTTTCTTTCCCCTTTCTTTCCCCTTCCTTTGGGCTTTCTCTGGGCTTTCTTTCCCCTTTCTTTGGGCTTTCTTTCCCCTTTCTTTGGGCTTTATTTCCCCTTTTTTTGGGCTTTCTTTCCCCTTTCCTTGGGCTTTCTTTCCCCTTTCTTTGGCTTTCTTTCCCCTTTCTTTGGGGTTTCTTTGGGCTTTCTTTCCCCTTTCTTTGGGTTTCTTTGGGCTTTCTTTCCCCTTTCTTTGGCTTTCTTTGGGCTTTCTTTACCCTTTCATTCCCCTTTCTTTTGGCTTTCTTTCCCTTTCTTTCCCCTTTCTTTGGGCTTTCTTTCCCTTTCTTTGGGCTTTCTTTCCCCTTTCTTTGGGCTTTCTTTTCCCTTTCTTTCCCCTTTCCTTGGGCTCTCTTTTTTGCTTTCTTTCCGCTTTCTTTGGGCTTTCTTTCCCCTTTCTTTCCCCTTTATTTGGGCTTTCTTTGGCTTTCTTTGGGCTTTCTTTGGTCTTTCTTTCCCCTTTCTTTGGGCTTTCTTTCCCCTTTCTGTGAGCTTTCTTTGGGCTTTCTTTGGGATTTCTTTGGGCTTTCTTTCCCCTTTCTTTGGGCTTTCTTTCCCCTTTCTTTGGGCTTTCCTTGGGCTTTCTTTGTGCTTTCTTTGGGCTTTCTTTCCCCTTTCTTTCCGCTTTCTTTGGCTTTCTTTGGGCTTTCTTTGGGCTTTCTTTCCCCTTTCTTTGGGCTTTCTTTCCCCTTTTTTTGGGCTTTCTTTACCCTTTCTTTGGGCTTTCTTTCCCCTTTCTTTGGGCTGTCATTCCCTTTCTTTGGGCTTTCTTTCCCCTTTCTTTGGCTTTCTTTGGGCTTTCTTTGGGCTTTCTTTCCCCTTTCTTTCCCCTTTCTTTGGGCTTTCTTTCCCCTTTCTTTCCCCTTCTTTGGGCTTTCTTTGGGCTTTCTTTGGGCTTTCTTTGCGCTTTCTTAGGGCTGTCATTCCCTTTCTTTGGGCTTTCTTTCCCCTTTCTTTGGGCTTTCTTTCCCCTTTCTGTGGGCTTTCTTTTGACTTTCTTTGGGCTTTCTTTGGGCTTTATTTCCCCTTTCTTTGTGCTTTCTTTCCCCTTTCTTTCCATTTTCTTTGGGCTTTCTTTGGGCTTTCTTTGGGCTTTTTTTCCCCTTTCTTTGGGCTTTCTTTCCCATTTCTTTGGGCTTTCTTTGGGCTTTCTTTGGGCTTTCTTTCCCCTTTCTTTGGGCTTTCTTTCCCCTTTCTTTGGGCTGTCTTTCCCTTTCTTTGGGCTTTCTTTCCCCTTTCTTTGGGCTTTCCTTGGGCTTTCTTTGGGCTTTCTTTCCCCTTTCTGTCCAATTTCTTTGGGCTTTCTTTGGGCTTTCTTTCCCCTTTCTTTGGGCTTTCTTTCCCCTTTCTTTTGGCTTTCCTTGGGCTTTCTTTGGGCTTTCTTTGTGCTTTCTTTCCCCTTTCTTTCCATTTTCTTTGGGCTTTCTTTGGGCTTTCTTTGGGCTTTCTTTCCCCTTTCTTTGGGCTTTCTTTCCCCTTTCTTTGGGCTTTCTTTCCCCTTTCTTTGGGCTTTCTTTGAGCTTTCTTTCCCCTTTCTTTGGGATTTCTTTCCCCTTTCTTTGGGCTTTCTTTGGGGTGTCTTTCCCCTTTCTTTGGGCTTTCTTTCCCCTTTCTTTGGACTTTCTTTCCCCTTTCTCTGGGCTTTCTTTCCCCTTTCTTTGGCCTTTCTTTCCCCTTTCTTTGGGCTTCCTTTCCCCTTTCTTTGGGCTTTCTTTCCCCTTTCTTTGGGCTTTCTTTGAGCTTTCTTTCCCCTTTCTTTGGGCTTTCTTTCCCCTTTCTTTGGGCTTTCTTTGGGCTGTCTTTCCCCTTACTTTGGGCTTTCTTTCCCCTTTCTTTGGGCTGTCTTTCCCCTTACTTTGGGCTTTCTTTCCCCTTTCTTTGGGCTTTCTTTCCCCTTTCTTTGGGCTTTCTTTGGGCTTTCTTTCCCCTTTCTTTCCCCTTTCTTTGGGCTTTCTCTGGGCTTTCTTTCCCCTTTCTTTGGGCTTTCTTTCCCCTTTCTTTGGGCTTTATTTCCCCTTTCTTTGGGCTTTCTTTCCCCTTTCTTTGGGCTTTCTTTCCCCTTTCTTTCCCCTTTCTTTGGGGTTTCTTTGGGCTTTCTTTCCCCTTTCTTTGGGCTTTCTTTGGGCTTTCTTTCCCCTTTCTTTCCCCTTTCTTTTGGCTTTCTTTCCCCTTTCTTTCCCCTTTCTTTGGGCTTTCTTTCCCCTTTCTTTGGGCTTTCTTTCCCCTTTCTTTGGGCTTTCTTTCCCCTTTCTTTCCCCTTTCCTTGGGCTCTCTTTTTTGCTTTCTTTCCCCTTTCTTTGGGCTTTCTTTCCCCTTTCTTTCCCCTTTATTTGGGCTTTCTTTGGGCTTTCTTTGGGCTTTCTTTGGTCTTTCTTTCCCCTTTCTTTGGGCTTTCTTTCCCCTTTCTGTGAGCTTTCTTTGGGCTTTCTTTGGGATTTCTTTGGGCTTTCTTTCCCCTTTCTTTGGGCTTTCTTTCCCCTTTCTTTGGGCTTTCCTTGGGCTTTCTTTGTGCGTACTTTGGGCTTTCTTTCCCCTTTCTTTCTGCTTTCTTTGGGCTTTCTTTGGGCTTTCTTTGGGCTTTCTTTCCCCTTTCTTTGGGCTTTCTTTCCCCTTTTTTTGGGCTTTCTTTCCCCCTTCTTTGGGCTTTCTTTCCCCTTTCTTTGGGCTGTCATTCCCCTTTCTTTGGGCTTTCTTTCCCCTTTCTTTGGGCTTTCCTTGGGCTTTCTTTGGGCTTCCTTTGGGCTTTCTTTCCCCTTTCTTTCCACTTTCTTTGGGCTTTCTTTGGGCTTTCTTTGGGCTTTCTTTCCCCTTTCTTTCCCCTTTCTTCGGGCTTTCTTTCCCCTTTCTTTCCCCTGTCTTTGGGCTTTCTTTGGGCTTTCTTTGGGCTTTCTTTGGGCTTTCTTTGGGCTGTCATTCCCCTTTCTTTGGGCTTTCTTTGGGCTTTCTTTGGGCTTTCTTTGGGCTTTCTTTGGGCTTTCTTTGGGCTTTATTTGGGCTTTCTTTGGGCTTTCTTTCCCCTTTCTTTGGGCTTTCTTTCCGCTTTCTTTGGGCTTTCTTTGGCTTTCTTTCCCCTTTCTTTCCACTTTCTTTGGGCTTTCTTTGGGCTTTCTTGGGCTTTCTTTCCCCTTTCTTTGGGCTTTCTTTCCCCTTTCTTTGGGCTTTCTTTCCCCTTTCTTTGGGCTTTCTTTCCCCTTTCTTTGGGCTGTCATTCCCCTTTCTTTGGGCTTTCTTTCCCCTTTCTTTGGGCTTTCCTTGGGCTTTCTTTGGGCTTTCTTTCCCCTTTCTTTCCACTTTCTTTGGGCTTTCTTTGGGCTTTCTTTGGGCTTTCTTTCCCCTTTCTTTCCCCTTTCTTTGGGCTTTCTTTCCCCTTTCTTTCCCCTTTCTTTGGGCTTTCTTTGGGCTTTCTTTGGGCTTTCTTTGTGCTTTCTTAGGGCTGTCATTCCCCTTTCTTTAGGCTTTCTTTCCCCTTTCTTTGGGCTTTCTTTGGGCTTTCTTTGGGCTTTCTTTGGGCTTTCTTTGGGCTTTCTTTGGGCTTTATTTGGGCTTTCCTTGGGCTTTCTTTGGGCTTTCTTTGGGCTTTCTTTCCCCTTTCTTTGGGCTTTCTTTCCCCTTTCTTTGGTATTTCTTTGCACTTTCTTTCCCCTTTCTTTGGGCTTTCTTTGGGCTTTCTTTCCCCTTTCTTTCCCCTTTCTTTGGGCTTTCTTTCCCCTTTCTTTCCCCTGTCTTTGGGCTTTCTTTGGGCTTTATTTGGGCTTTCCTTGGGCTTTCTTTGGGCTTTCTTTGGGCTTTCTTTCCCCTTTCTTTGGGCTTTCTTTCCCCTTTCTTTGGTATTTCTTTGCACTTTCTTTCCCCTTTCTTTGGGCTTTCTTTGGGCTTTCTTTCCCCTTTCTTTCCCCTTTCTTTGGGCTTTCTTTCCCCTTTCTTTCCCCTGTCTTTGGGCTTTCTTTGGGCTTTCTTTGGGCTTTCTTTGGGCTTTCTTTGGGCTGTCATTCCCCTTTCTTTGGGCTTTCTTTGGGCTTTCTTTGTGCTTTCTTTGGGCTTTCTTTGGGCTTTCTTTGGGCTTTCTTTGGGCTTTCTTTGGGCTTTATTTGGGCTTTCTTTGGGCTTTCTTTCCCCTTTCTTTGGGCTTTCTTTCCCCTTTCTTTGGGCTTTCTTTGGCTTTCTTTCCCCTTTCTTTCCACTTTCTTTGGGCTTTCTTTGGGCTTTCTTGGGCTTTCTTTCCCCTTTCTTTGGGCTTTCTTTCCCCTTTCTTTGGGCTTTCTTTCCCCTTTCTTTGGGCTTTCTTTCCCCTTTCTTTGGGCTGTCATTCCCCTTTCTTTGGGCTTTCTTTCCCCTTTCTTTGGGCTTTCCTTGGGCTTTCTTTGGGCTTTCTTTCCCCTTTCTTTCCACTTTCTTTGGGCTTTCTTTGGGCTTTCTTTGGGCTTTCTTTCCCCTTTCTTTCCCCTTTCTTTGGGCTTTCTTTCCCCTTTCTTTCCCCTTTCTTTGGGCTTTCTTTGGGCTTTCTTTGGGCTTTCTTTGTGCTTTCTTAGGGCTGTCATTCCCCTTTCTTTAGGCTTTCTTTCCCCTTTCTTTGGGCGTTCTTTGGGATTTCTTTGGGCTTTCTTTGGGCTTTCTTTGGGCTTTATTTGGGCTTTCCTTGGGCTTTCTTTGGGCTTTCTTTGGGCTTTCTTTCCCCTTTCTTTGGGCTTTCTTTCCCCTTTCTTTGGGCTTTCTTTCCCCTTTCTTTGGTATTTCTTTGCACTTTCTTTCCCCTTTCTTTGGGCTTTCTTTGGGCTTTCTTTCCCCTTTCTTTGGGCTTTCTTTCCCCTGTCTTTCCCCTTTCTTTGGGCTTTCTTTGGGCTTTCTTTCCCCTTTCTTTGGGCTGTCTTTGGGCTTTCTTTCCCCTTTCTTTGGGCTTTCTTTCCCCTTTCTTTGGGCTTTCTTTGGGCTTTCTTTCCACTTTCTTTGGGCTTTGTTTCCCCTTTCTTTGGGCTTTCTTTCCCCTTTCTTTGGGCTTTCTTTGGGCTTTCTTTGGGCTTTCTTTCCGCTTTCTTTGGGCTTTCTTTGGGCTTTCTTTTCCTTTTCTTTGGGTTCTCTTTCCCCTTTCTTTGGGCTTTCTTTCCCCTTTCTTTGGGATTTCTTTCCACTTTCTTTGGGCTTTCTATCCCCTTTCTTTGGGCTTTCTTTCCCCTTTCTTTGGGCTTTCTTTGGGCTTTCTCTCACCTTTCTTTGGGCTTTCTTTCCCCTTTCTTTGGGCTTTTTTTCCCCTTTCTTTGGGCTTTGTTTTCCCTTTCTCTGTGCTTTCTTTCCCCTTTCTTTGGGCTTTCTTTCCCCTTTGATTGGGCTTTCTTTGGGCTTTCTTTGGGCTTTCTTTGGGCTTTCTTCGGGATTTCTTTCCCCTTTGTTTGGGCTTTCTTTGGGCTTTCTTTGGGCTTTCTTTGGGCTTTCTTTGGGCTTTCTTCGGGCTGTCTTTCCACTTTCTTTGGGTATTCTTTCCCCTTTCTTTGGGCTTTCTTTCCCCTTTCTTTGGGCTTTCTTTCCCCTTTCTTTGGGCTTTCTTTCCCCTTTGTTTGGGCTTTCTTTGGGCTTTCTTTCCCCTTTCTTTTGGCTTTCTTTGGGCTTTCTTTCCCCTTTCTTTGGGCTTTCTTTCCCCTTTCTTTGGGCTTTCTTTCCCCTTTCTTTGGGCTTTCTTTTCCCTTTCTTTGGGCTCTCTTTCCCCTTTCTTTGGGCTTTCTTTGAGCTTTCTTTCCCCTTTCTTTGGGCTTTCTTTCCCCGTTCTTTGGGCTTTCTTTCCCCTTTCTTTGGGCTTTCTTTCCCCTTTCTTTGGGCTGTCATTCCCCTTTCTTTGGGCTTTCTTTCCCCTTTGTTTGGGCTTTCTTTGGGCTTTCTTTCCCCTTTCTTTGGGATTTCTTTGGGCTTTCTTTGGGCTTTCTTTCCCTTTTCTTTCCCCTTTCTTTCCCCTTTCTTTGGGCTTTCTTTCCCCTTTCTTTCCCATTTCTTTGGGCTTTGTTTCCCCTTTATTTGGGCTTCCTTTCCCCTTTCTTTGGGCTTTCTATGGGCTTTCTTTTCCATTTCTTTGGGCTTTCTTTGGGCTTTCTTTGGGCTTTCTTTGGGCTTTCTTTCCCCTTTCTTTGGGCTTTCTTTCCCCTTTCTTTGGGCTTTCCTTGGGCTTTCTTTCCCCTTTCTTTGGGCTTTCTTTCCCCTTTCTTTCCCCTTTATTTGGGCTTTCTTTGGGCTTTCTTTCCCCTTTCTTTGGGATTTCTTTCCCCTTTCTTTGAGCTTTCTTTAGGCTTTCTTTGGGATTTCTTTGGGCTTTCTTTCCCCTTTCTTTGGGCTTTCTTTCCACTTTCTTTGAGCTTTCCTTGGGCTTTCTTTGTGCTTTCTTTGGGCTTTCTTTCCCCCTTCTTTCCGCTTTCTTTGGGCTTTCTTGGGCTTTCTTTCCCCTTTCTTTGGGCTTTCTTTCCCCTTTTTTTGGGCTTTCTTTCCCCTTTCTTTGGGCTTTGTTTCCCCTTTCTTTGGGCTGTCATTCCCCTTTCTTTGGGATTTCTTTCCCCTTTCTTTGGGCTTTCCTTGGGCTTTCCTTGGGCTTTCTTTGGGCTTTCTTTCCCATTTCTTTCCACTTTCTTTGGGCTTTCTTTGGGCTTTCTTTGGGCTTTCTTTGCCCTTTCTTTCCCCTTTCTTTGGGCTTTCTTTCCCCTTTCTTTCCCCTTTCTTTGGGCTTTCTTTGGGCTTTCTTTGGGCTTTCTTTGGGCTTTCTCTGGGCTTTCTTTCCCCTTTCTTTGGGCTTTCTTTCCCCTTTCTTTGGCTTTCTTTCCCCTTTCTTTGGGCTTTCTTTCCCCTTTCTTTCCCCTTTCTTTGGGATTTCTTTCCCCTTTCTTTGCGCTTTCTTTCCCCTTTCTTTGGGCTTTCTTTCCCCTTTCTTTGGGCGGTCATTCCCCTTTCTTTGGGCTTTCTTTCCCCTTTCTTTGGGCTTTCCTTGGGCTTTCTTTGGGCTTTCTTTCCCCTTTCTTTCCACTTTCTTTGGGCTTTCTTTGGGCTTTCTTTGGGCTTTCTTTGGGCTTTCTTTGGGCTTTCTTTCCCCTTTCTTTGGGCTTTCTTTCCCCTTTCTTTGGGCTGTCATTCCCCTTTCTTTGGGCTTTCTTTCCCCTTTCTTTGGGCTTTCCTTGAGCTTTCTTTGGCCTTTCTTTGGGCTTTCTTTCCCCTTTCTTTCCACTTTCTTTGGGCTTTCTTTGGGCTTTCTTTGGGCTTTCTTTCCCCTTTCTTTGGGCTTTCTTTCCCCTTTCTTTGGGCTGTCATTCCCCTTTCTTTGGGCTTTCTTTCCCCTTTCTTTGGGCTTTCTTTGGGCTTTCTTTGGGATTTCTCTGGGCTTTCTTTCCCCTTTCTTTGGGCTTTCTTTCCCCTTTCTTTGGGCTTTCTTTCCCCTTTCTTTGGGCTTTCTTTCCCCTTTCTTTGGGCTTTCTTTGAGCTTTCTTTCCCCTTTCTTTGGGCTTTCTTTCCCCTTTCTTTGGGCTTTCTTTGGGCTGTCTTTCCCCTTTCTTTGGGCTTTCTTTCCCCTTTCTTTGGGCTTTCTTTCCCCTTTCTTTGGGCTTTCTTTGGGCTTTCTCTCCACTTTCTTTGGGCTTTCTTTCCCCTTTCTTTGGGCTTTCTTTCCCCTTTCTTTCCCCTTTCTTTGGGATTTCTCTGGGCTTTCTTTCCCCTTTCTTTGGGCTTTCTTTCCCCTTTCTTTGGGCTTTCTTTCCCCTTTTTTTTGGCTTTCTTTCCCCTTTCTTTCCCCTTTCTTTGGGCTTTCTTTCTCCTTTCTTTGCGCTTTCTTTCCCCTTTCTTTGGGCTTTCTTTCCCCTTTCTTTGGGCGGTCATTCCCCTTTCTTTGGGCTTTCTTTCCCCTTTCTTTGGGCTTTCCTTGGGCTTTCTTTGGGCTTTCTTTCCCCTTTCTTTCCACTTTCTTTCCCCTTTCTTTGGTCTTTCTTTGGGCTTTCTTTGTGCTTTCTTTCCCCTTTCTTTGGGCTTTCTTTCCCCTTTCTTTGGGTTTTCTTTCCCCTTTCTTTGGGCTTTCCTTGGGCTTTCTTTGGGCTTTCTTTGGTTTTCTTTCCCCTTTCTTTCCACTTTCTTTGGGCTTTCTTTCCCCTTTCTTTGGGCTTTCTTTCCCCTTTCTTTGGGCTTTCTTTCCCCTTTCTTTGGGCTGTCATTCCCCTTTCTTTGGGCTTTCTTTCCCCTTTCTTTGGGCTTTCTTTCCCCTTTCTTTGGGCTTTCTTTCCCCTTTCTTTGGGCTTTCTTTCCCCTTTCTTTGGGCTTTCTTTCCCATTTCATTGGGCTTTCTTTGAGCTTTCTTTCCCCTTTCTTTGGGCTTTCTTTCCCCTTTCTTTGGGCTTTCTTTGGGGTGTCTTTCCCCTTTCTTTGGGCTTTCTTTCCCCTTTCCTTGGACTTTCTTTCCCCTTTCTTTGGGCTTTCTTTCCCCTTTCTTTGGGCTTTCTTCGCGCTTTCTTTCCCCTTTCTTTGGGCTTTCTTTGGGCTTTCTTTCCCCTTTCTTTGGGCTTTCTTTGGGCTTTCTTTGGGCTTTCTGTCCCCTTTCTTTCCCCTTTCTTTGGGCTTTCTTTGGCTTTCCTCCCCCTTTCTTTGGGCTTTCTTTCCCCTTTCTTTGGGCTTTATTTCCCCTTTCTTTGGGCTTTCTTTCCCCTTTCATTGCGCTTTCTTTCCCCTTTCTTTGGGCTTTCTTTCCCCTTTCTTTGGGGTTTCATTGGGCTTTCTTTCCCATTTCTTTGGGGTTTCTTTGGGCTTTCTTTCCCCTTTCTTTGGGCTTTCTTTGGGCTTTCTTTCCCCTTTCTTTCCCCTTTCTTTGGGCTTTCTTTCCCCTTTCTTTCCCCTTTCTTTGGGCTTTCTTTCTCCTTTCTTTGGGCTTTCTTTCCCCTTTCTTTGGGCTTTCTTTCCCCTTTCTTTGGGCTGTCATTCCCCTTTCTTTGGGCTTTCTTTCCCCTTTCTTTCCACTTTCTTTGGGCTTTCTTTGGGCTTTCTTTGGGCTTTCTTTGGGCTTTCTTTCCCCTTTCTTTGGGCTTTCTTTCCCCTTTCTTTGGGCTTTCTTTCCCCTTTCTTTGGGCTGTCATTCCCCTTTCTTTGGGCTTTCTTTCCCCTTTCTTCGGGCTTTCCTTGAGCTTTCTTTGGCCTTTCTTTGGGCTTTCTTTCCCCTTTCTTTCCACTTTCTTTGGGCTTTCTTTGGGCTTTCTTTGGGCTTTCTTTCCCCTTTCTTTGGGCTTTCTTTCCCCTTTCTTTGGGCTGTCATTCCCCTTTCTTTGGGCTTTCTTTCCCCATTCTTTGGGCTTTCTTTCCCTTTTCTTTGGGCTTTCTTTGGACTTTCTTTTGGATTTCTCTGGGCTTTCTTCCCCCTTTCTTTGGGCTTTCTTTCCCCTTTCTATGGGCTTTATTTCCCCTTTCTTTGGGCTTTCTTTCCCCTTTCATTGCGCTTTCTTTCCCCTTTCTTTGGGCTTTCTTCCCCCTTTCTTTGGGCTTTCTTTCCCCTTTCTTCGGGCTTTCTTTCCCTTTTCTTTGGGCTTTCTTTGGGCTTTCTTTGGGCTTTCTTTGGGCTTTCTCTGGGCTTTCTTTCCCCTTTCTTTGGGCTTTCTTTCCCCTTTCTTTGGCTTTCTTTCCCCTTTCTTTGGGCTTTCTTTCCCCTTTCTTTCCCCTTTCTTTGGGCTTTCTTTCTCCTTTCTTTGCGCTTTCTTTCCCCTTTCTTTGGGCTTTCTTTCCCCTTTCTTTGGGCGGTCATTCCCCTTTCTTTGGGCTTTCTTTCCCCTTTCTTTGGGCTTTCCTTGGGCTTTCTTTGGGCTTTCTTTCCCCTTTCTTTCCACATTCTTTGGGCTTTCTTTGGGCTTTCTTTGGGCTTTCTTTGGGCTTTCTTTCCCCTTTCTTTGGGCTTTCTTTCCCCTTTCTTTGGGCTTTCTTTCCCCTTTCTTTGGGTTTTCCTTGAGCTTTCTTTGGGCTTTCTTTGGGCTTTCTTTGGGCTTTCTTTCCACTTTCTTTGGGCTTTCTTTGGGCTTTCTTTGGGCTTTCTTTCCCCTTTCTTTGGGCTTTCTTTCCCCTTTCTTTGGGCTGTCATTCCCCTTTCTTTGGGCTTTCTTTCCCCTTTCTTTGGGCTTTCTTTGGGCTTTCTTTGGGATTTCTCTGGGCTTTCTTTCCCCTTTCTTTGGGCTTTCTTTCCCCTTTCTTTGGGCTTTCTTTCCCCTTTCTTTGGGCTTTCTTTCCCCTTTCTTTGGGCTTTCTTTGAGCTTTCTTTCCCTTTCTTTGGGCTTTCTTTCCCCTTTCTTTGGGCTTTCTTTGGGCTGTCTTTCCCCTTTCTTTGGGCTTTCTTTCCCCTTTCTTTGGGCTTTCTTTCCCCTTTCTTTGGGCTTTCTTTCCCCTTTCTTTGGGCTTTCTTTCCCCTTTCTTTGGGCTTTCTTTGGGCTTTCTTTCCCCTTTCTTTCCCCTTTCTTTGGGCTTTCTCTGGGCTTTCTTTCCCCTTTCTTTGGGCTTTCTTTCCCCTTTCTTTCCCCTTTCTTTGGGCTTTCTCTGGGCTTTCTTTCCCCTTTCTTTGGGCTTTCTTTCCCCTTTCTTTGGGCTTTATTTCCCCTTTCTTTGGGCTTTCTTTCCCCTTTCCTTGGGCGTTCTTTCCCCTTTCTTTGGGCTTTCTTTCCCCTTTCTTTGGGGTTTCTTTGGGCTTTCTTTCCACTTTCTTTGGGCTTTCTTTCCCCTTTCTTTCCCCTTTCTTTTGGCTTTCTTTCCCCTTTCTTTCCCCTTTCTTTGGGCTTTCTTTCCCATTTCTTTGGGCTTTATTTCCCCTTTCTTTGGGCTTTCTTTCCCCTTTCTTTCCCCTTTCCTTGGGCTCTCTTTTTTGCTTTCTTTCCCCTTTCTTTGGGCTTTCTTTCCCCTTTCTTTCCCCTTTATATGGGCTTTCTTTGGGCTTTCTTTGGGCTTTCTTTCCCCTTTCTTTGGGATTTCTTTCCCCTTTCTTTGAGCTTTCTTTAGGCTTTCTTTGGGATTTCTTTGGGCTTTCTTTCCCCTTTCTTTGGGCTTTCTTTCCACTTTCTTTGGGCTTTCCTTGGGCTTTCTTTGTGCTTTCTTTGGGCTTTCTTTCCCCTTTCTTTCCGCTTTCTTTGGGCTTTCTTGGGCTTTCTTTCCCCTTTCTTTGGGCTTTCTTTCCCCTTTTTTTGGGCTTTCTTTCCCCTTTCTTTGGGCTTTCTTTCCCCTTTCTTTGGGCTGTCATTCCCCTTTCTTTGGGCTTTCTTTCCCCTTTCTTTGGGCTTTCCTTGGGCTTTCCTTGGGCATTCTTTGGGCTTTCTTTCCCCTTTCTTTCCACTTTCTTTGGGCTTTCTTTGGGCTTTCTTTGGGCTTTCTTTGCCCTTTCTTTCCCCTTTCTTTGGGCTTTCTTTCCCCTTTCTTTCCCCTTTCTTTGGGCTTTCTTTGGGCTTTCTTTGGGCTTTCTTTGGGCTTTCTTTGGGCTGTCATTCCCCTTTCTTTGGGCTTTCTTTCCCCTTTCTTTGGGCTTTCTTTGGGCTTTCTTTGGGCTTTCTTTGGGCTTTATTTGGGCTTTCTTTGGGCTTTCTTTGGGCTTTCTTTGGCTTTCTTTGGGCTTTCTTAGGGCTTTCTTTCCCCTTTCTTTGGGCTTTCTTTCCCAATTCTTTGGGCTTTCTTTGGGCTTTCTTTCCCCTTTCTTTCCACTTTCTTTGGGCTTTCTTTGGGCTTTCTTGGGCTTTCTTTCCCATTCTTTGGGCTTTCTTTCCCCTTTCTTTGGGCTTTCTTTCCCCTTTCTTTGGGCTTTCTTTCCCCTTTCTTTGGGCTGTCATTCCCCTTTCTTTGGGCTTTCTTTCCCCTTTCTTTGGGCTTTCCTTGGGCTTTCTTTGGCTTTCTTTGGCTTTCTTTCCCTTTCTTTCCACTTTCTTTGGGCTTTCTTTGGGCTTTCTTTGGGCTTTCTTTCCCCTTTCTTTCCCTTTCTTTGGCTTTCTTTCCCCTTTCTTTCCCCTTTCTTTGGGCTTTCTTTGGGCTTTCTATGGGCTTTCTTTGTGCTTTCTTTGGGCTGTCATTCCCCTTTCTTTGGGCTTTCTTTCCCCTTTCTTTGGGCTTTCTTTGGGCTTTATTTGGGCTTTCTTGGGTTTTCTTGGGCTTTCTTTGCCTTTCTTTCCCCTTTCTTTGGGCTTTCTTTCCCCTTTCTGTGTGCTTTCTTTGGGCTTTCTTTGGGCTTTCTTTGGGCTTTCTTTGGGCTTTCTTTCCCCTTTCTTTGGGGTTTCTTTCCCCTTTCTTTGGGCTTTCCTTGGGCTTTCTTTGGCTTTCTTTGGGTTTTCTTTCCCCTTTCTTTCCCCTTTCTTTGGGCTTTCTTTGGGCTTTCTTTGGGCTTTCTCTGGCTTTCTTTCCCTTTCTTTGGGCTTTCTTTCCCCTTTCTTTGGGCTTTCTTTCCCCTTTCTTTGGGCTTTCTTTGAGCTTCTTTCCCCTTTCTTGGGCTTTCTTTCCCCTTTCTTTGGGCTTTCTTTGGGCTTTCTTTCCCCTTTCTTTGGGCTTTCTTTCCCCTTTCTTTGGGCTTTCTTTCTCCTTTCTTTGGGCTTTCTTTGCGCTTTCTTTCCCCTTTCTTTGGGCTTTCTTTGGGCTTTCTTCCCCCTTTCTTTGGGCTGTCATTCCCCTTTCTTTGGGCTTTCTTTCCCCTTTCTTTGGGCTTTCTTTGGGCTTCTCTCCACTTTCTTTGGGCTTTCTTTCCCCTTTCTTTCCCCTTTCTTTGGGCTTTCTTTGGGCTTTCTTTCCCCTTTCTTTGGGCTTTCTTTCCCCTGTCTTTCCCCTTTCTTTGGGCTTTCTTTGGGCTTTCTTTCCCCTTTCTTTGGGCTGTCTTTGGGCTTTCTTTCCCCTTTCTTTGGCTTTCTTTCCCTTTCTTTGGGCTTTCTTTGGGCTTTCTTTCCACTTTCTTTGGGCTTTGTTTCCCCTTTCTTTGGGCTTTCTTTCCCCTTTCTTTGGGCTTTCTTTGGGCTTTCTTTGGGCTTTCTTTCCGCTTTCTTTGGGCTTTCTTTGGGCTTTCTTTTCCTTTTCTTTGGGTTCTCTTTCCCCTTTCTTTGGGCTTTCTTTCCCCTTTCTTTGGGATTTCTTTCCACTTTCTTTGGGCTTTCTATCCCCTTTCTTTGGGCTTTCTTTCCCCTTTCTTTGGGCTTTCTTTGGGCTTTCTCTCACCTTTCTTTGGGCTTTCTTTCCCCTTTCTTTGGGCTTTTTTTCCCCTTTCTTTGGGCTTTGTTTTCCCTTTCTCTGTGCTTTCTTTCCCCTTTCTTTGGGCTTTCTTTCCCCTTTGATTGGGCTTTCTTTGGGCTTTCTTTGGGCTTTCTTTGGGCTTTCTTCGGGATTTCTTTCCCCTTTGTTTGGGCTTTCTTTGGGCTTTCTTTGGGCTTTCTTTGGGCTTTCTTTGGGCTTTCTTCGGGCTGTCTTTCCACTTTCTTTGGGTATTCTTTCCCCTTTCTTTGGGCTTTCTTTCCCCTTTCTTTGGGCTTTCTTTCCCCTTTCTTTGGGCTTTCTTTCCCCTTTGTTTGGGCTTTCTTTGGGCTTTCTTTCCCCTTTCTTTTGGCTTTCTTTGGGCTTTCTTTCCCCTTTCTTTGGGCTTTCTTTCCCCTTTCTTTGGGCTTTCTTTCCCCTTTCTTTGGGCTTTCTTTTCCCTTTCTTTGGGCTCTCTTTCCCCTTTCTTTGGGCTTTCTTTGAGCTTTCTTTCCCCTTTCTTTGGGCTTTCTTTCCCCGTTCTTTGGGCTTTCTTTCCCCTTTCTTTGGGCTTTCTTTCCCCTTTCTTTGGGCTGTCATTCCCCTTTCTTTGGGCTTTCTTTCCCCTTTGTTTGGGCTTTCTTTGGGCTTTCTTTCCCCTTTCTTTGGGATTTCTTTGGGCTTTCTTTGGGCTTTCTTTCCCTTTTCTTTCCCCTTTCTTTCCCCTTTCTTTGGGCTTTCTTTCCCCTTTCTTTCCCATTTCTTTGGGCTTTGTTTCCCCTTTATTTGGGCTTCCTTTCCCCTTTCTTTGGGCTTTCTATGGGCTTTCTTTTCCATTTCTTTGGGCTTTCTTTGGGCTTTCTTTGGGCTTTCTTTGGGCTTTCTTTCCCCTTTCTTTGGGCTTTCTTTCCCCTTTCTTTGGGCTTTCCTTGGGCTTTCTTTCCCCTTTCTTTGGGCTTTCTTTCCCCTTTCTTTCCCCTTTATTTGGGCTTTCTTTGGGCTTTCTTTCCCCTTTCTTTGGGATTTCTTTCCCTTTCTTTGAGCTTTCTTTAGGCTTTCTTTGGGATTTCTTTGGGCTCTCTTTCCCCTTTCTTTGGGCTTTCTTTCCACTTTCTTTGAGCTTTCCTTGGGCTTTCTTTGTGCTTTCTTTGGGCTTTCTTTCCCCCTTCTTTCCGCTTTCTTTGGGCTTTCTTGGGCTTTCTTTCCCCTTTCTTTGGGCTTTCTTTCCCCTTTTTTTGGGCTTTCTTTCCCCTTTCTTTGGGCTTTGTTTCCCCTTTCTTTGGGCTGTCATTCCCCTTTCTTTGGGATTTCTTTCCCCTTTCTTTGGGCTTTCCTTGGGCTTTCCTTGGGCTTTCTTTGGGCTTTCTTTCCCATTTCTTTCCACTTTCTTTGGGCTTTCTTTGGGCTTTCTTTGGGCTTTCTTTGCCCTTTCTTTCCCCTTTCTTTGGGCTTTCTTTCCCCTTTCTTTCCCCTTTCTTTGGGCTTTCTTTGGGCTTTCTTTGGGCTTTCTTTGGGCTTTTCTCTGGGCTTTCTTTCCCCTTTCTTTGGGCTTTCTTTCCCCTTTCTTTGGGCTTTCTTTCCCCTTTCTTTGGGCTTTCTTTCCCCTTTCTTTCCCCTTTCTTTGGGATTTCTTTCCCCTTTCTTTGCGCTTTCTTTCCCCTTTCTTTGGGCTTTCTTTCCCCTTTCTGTGGGCGGTCATTCCCCTTTCTTTGGGCTTTCTTTCCCCTTTCTTGGGCTTTCCTTGGGCTTTCTTTGGGCTTTCTTTCCCTTTCTTTCCACTTTCTTTGGGCTTTCTTTGGGCTTTCTTTGGGCTTTCTTTGGGCTTTCTTTGGGCTTTCTCTGGGCTTTCTTTCCCCTTTCTTTGGGCTTTCTTTCCCCTTTCTTTGGGCTTTCTTTCCCTTTCTTTGGGCTTTCTTTCCCCTTTCTTTCCCCTTTCTTTGGGATTTCTTTCCCCTTTCTTTGCGCTTTCTTTCCCCTTTCTTTGGGCTTTCTTTCCCTTTCTTTGGGCTTTCCTTGGGCTTTCTTTGGGCTTTCTTTCCCCTTTCTTTCCACTTTCTTTGGGCTTTCTTTCCCCTTTCTTTGGGCTTTATTTCCCCTTTCTTTGGCTTTCTTTCCCCTTTCCTTGGGCGTTCTTTCCTCCTTTCTTTGGGGTTTCTTTGGGCTTTCTTTCCCCTTTCTTTGGGTTTCTTTGGGCTTTCTTTCCCCTTTCTTTGGGCTTTCTTTGGGCTTTCTTTCCCTTTCTTTCCCCTTTCTTTTGGCTTTCTTTCCCCTTTCTTTCCCCTTTCTTTGGGCTTTCTTTCCCCTTTCTTTGGCTTTCTTTCCCCTTTCTTTGGGCTTTCTTTCCCCTTTCTTTCCCCTTTCCTGGGCTCTCTTTTTTGCTTTCTTTCCCCTTTCTTTGGGCTTTCTTTCCCCTTTCTTTCCATTTATTTGGGCTTTCTTTGGGCTTTCTTTGGGCTTTCTTTCCCCTTTCTTTTGGCTTTCTTTCCCCTTTCTTTCCCCTTTCTTTGGGCTTTCTTTCCCCTTTCTTTGGGCTTTCTTTGAGCTTTCTTTCCCCTTTCTTTGGGCTTTCTTTCCCCTTTCTGTGGGCTTTCTTTGGGCTTTCTTTGGGCTTTCTTTGGGCTTTCTTTCCCTTTCTTTGGGTTTTCTTTCCCCTTTCTTTGGGCTTTCCTTGGGCTTTCTTTGGGCTTTCTTTGGTTTTCTTTCCCCTTTCTTTCCACTTTCTTTGGGCTTTCTTTCCCCTTTCTTTGGGCTTTCTTTTTCCTTTCTTTGGGCTTTCTTTCCCCTTTCTTTGGGCTGTCATTCCCCTTTCTTTGGGCTTTCTTTCCCCTTTCTTGGGCTTTCTTTCCCCTTTCTTTGGGCTTTCTTTCCCCTTTCTTTGGGCTTTCTTTCCCCTTTCTTTGGGCTTTCTTTCCCATTTCTTTGGGCTTTCTTTGAGCTTTCTTTCCCCTTTCTTTGGGCTTTCTTTCCCCTTTCTTTGGGCTTTCTTTGGGGTGTCTTTCCCCTTTCTTTGGGCTTTCTTTCCCCTTTCCTTGGACTTTCTTTCCCCTTTCTTTGGGCTTTCTTTCCCCTTTCTTTGGGCTTTCTTCGCGCTTTCTTTCCCCTTTCTTTGGGCTTTCTTTGGGCTTTCTTTCCCCTTTCTTTGGGCTTTCTTTGGGCTTTCTGTCCCCTTTCTTCCCCTTTCTTTGGGCTTTCTTTGGGCTTTCTTCCCCCTTTCTTTGGGCTTTCTTTCCCCTTTCTTTGGGCTTTATTTCCCCTTTCTTTGGGCTTTCTTTCCCTTTCATTGCGCTTTCTTTCCCCTTTCTTTGGGCTTTCTTTCCCCTTTCTTTGGGGTTTCTTTGGGCTTTCTTTCCCATTTCTTTGGGGTTTCTTTGGGCTTTCTTTCCCCTTTCTTTGGGCTTTCTTTGGGCTTTCTTTCCCCTTTCTTTCCCCTTTCTTTGGGCTCTTCTTTCTCCTTTCTTTGGGCTTTCTTTCCCCTTCTTTGGGCTTTCTTTCCCCTTTCTTTGGGCTGTCATTCCCCTTTCTTTGGGCTTTCTTTCCACTTTCTTTGGCTTTCTTTGGGCTTTCTTTGGGCTTTCTTTGGGCTCTTTCTCCCTTTCTTTGGGCTTTCTTTCCCCTTTCTTTGGGCTTTCTTTCCCCTTTCTTTGGGCTGTCATTCCCCTTTCTTTGGGCTTTCTTTCCCCTTTCTTTGGGCTTTCCTTGAGCTTTCTTTGGCCTTTCTTTGGGCTTTCTTTCCCCTTTCTTTCCACTTTCTTTGGGCTTTCTTTGGGCTTTCTTTGGGCTTTCTTTCCCCTTTCTTTGGGCTTTCTTTCCCCTTTCTTTGGACTGTCATTCCCCTTTCTTTGGGCTTTCTTTCCCCATTCTTTGGGCTTTCTTTCCCTTTTCTTTGGGCTTTCTTTGGGCTTTCTTTGGGATTTCTCTGGGCTTTCTTCCCCCTTTCTTTGGGCTTTCTTTCCCCTTTCTATGGGCTTTATTTCCCCTTTCTTTGGGCTTTCTTTCCCCTTTCATTGCGCTTTCTTTCCCCTTTCTTTGGGCTTTCTTTGGGCTTTCTTCCCCCTTTCTTTGGGCTTTCTTTCCCCTTTCTTCGGGCTTTCTTTCCCTTTTCTTTGGGCTTTCTTTGGGCTTTCTTTGGGCTTTCTTTGGGCTTTCTCTGGGAATTCTTTCCCCTTTCTTTGGGCTTTCTTTCCCCTTTCTTTGGGCTTTCTTTCCCCTTTTTTTTGGCTTTCTTTCCCCTTTCTTTCCCCTTTCTTTGGGCTTTCTTTCTCCTTTCTTTGCGCTTTCTTTCCCCTTTCTTTGGGCTTTCTTTCCCCTTTCTTTGGGCGGTCATTCCCCTTTCTTTGGGCTTTCTTTCCCCTTTCTTTGGGCTTTCCTTGGGCTTTCTTTGGGCTTTCTTTCCCCTTTCTTTCCACTTTCTTTCCCCTTTCTTTGGGCTTTCTTTGGGCTTTCTTTGTGCTTTCTTTCCCCTTTCTTTGGGCTTTCTTTCCCCTTTCTTTGGGTTTTCTTTCCCCTTTCTTTGGGCTTTCCTTGGGCTTTCTTTGGGCTTTCTTTGGTTTTCTTTCCCCTTTCTTTCCACTTTCTTTGGGCTTTCTTTCCCCTTTCTTTGGGCTTTCTTTCCCCTTTCTTTGGGCTTTCTTTCCCCTTTCTTTGGGCTGTCATTCCCCTTTCTTTGGGCTTTCTTTCCCCTTTCTTTGGGCTTTCTTTCCCCTTTCTTTGGGCTTTCTTTCCCCTTTCTTTGGGCTTTCTTTCCCCTTTCTTTGGGCTTTCTTTCCCATTTCTTTGGGCTTTCTTTGAGCTTTCTTTCCCCTTTCTTTGGGCTTTCTTTCCCCTTTCTTTGGGCTTTCTTTGGGGTGTCTTTCCCCTTTCTTTGGGCTTTCTTTCCCCTTTCCTTGGACTTTCTTTCCCCTTTCTTTGGGCTTTCTTTCCCCTTTCTTTGGGCTTTCTTCGCGCTTTCTTTCCCCTTTCTTTGGGCTTTCTTTGGGCTTTCTTTCCCCTTTCTTTGGGCTTTCTTTGGGCTTTCTTTGGGCTTTCTGTCCCCTTTCTTTCCCCTTTCTTTGGGCTTTCTTTGGCTTTCTTCCCCCTTTCTTTGGGCTTTCTTTCCCCTTTCTTTGGGCTTTATTTCCCCTTTCTTTGGGCTTTCTTTCCCCTTTCATTGCGCTTTCTTTCCCCTTTCTTTGGGCTTTCTTTCCCCTTTCTTTGGGGTTTCATTGGGCTTTCTTTCCCATTTCTTTGGGGTTTCTTTGGGCTTTCTTTCCCCTTTCTTTGGGCTTTCTTTGGGCTTTCTTTCCCCTTTCTTTCCCCTTTCTTTGGGCTTTCTTACCCCTTTCTTTCCCCTTTCTTTGGGCTTTCTTTCTCCTTTCTTTGGGCTTTCTTTCCCCTTTCTTTGGGCTTTCTTTCCCCTTTCTTTGGGCTGTCATTCCCCTTTCTTTGGGCTTTCTTTCCCCTTTCTTTCCACTTTCTTTGGGCTTTCTTTGGGCTTTCTTTGGGCTTTCTTTGGGCTTTCTTTGGGCTTTCTTTCCCCTTTCTTTGGGCTTTCTTTCCCCTTTCTTTGGGCTTTCTTTCCCCTTTCTTTGGGCTGTCATTCCCCTTTCTTTGGGCTTTCTTTCCCCTTTCTTTGGGCTTTCCTTGAGCTTTCTTTGGCCTTTCTTTGGGCTTTCTTTCCCCTTTCTTTCCACTTTCTTTGGGCTTTCTTTGGGCTTTCTTTGGGCTTTCTTTCCCCTTTCTTTGGGCTTTCTTTCCCCTTTCTTTGGGCTGTCATTCCCCTTTCTTTGGGCTTTCTTTCCCCATTCTTTGGGCTTTCTTTCCCTTTTCTTTGGGCTTTCTTTGGGCTTTCTTTGGGATTTCTCTGGGCTTTCTTCCCCCTTTCTTTGGGCTTTCTTTCCCCTTTCTATGGGCTTTATTTCCCCTTTCTTTG